>NC_056745.1:729182368-729419868 GCF_019279795.1 Protopterus annectens
TGGAAGAAGGGCCTGACAATCAATTCCCATGTCCTCCTTGCCAAATAAGCTCTGTGGATGGCAAGCAGCTATATTTGCAGTTGCTATAGCAGCCAAATGTGACTCCAAAGCATTGGCTGGACGGATACTGTTTGTAAAATATGAAAAACTGCATTAAATAAAACAAATCTGTTATCTTCTTATACAGATCATAGCTGCAGACAGACTGTTGTTATATCTAATCAATAGGGAGTTGAAAATAAACTGAATACTGCTTTCTATTTTTCACTGCTAATATCACTTATTTTGCCAAATGTTTGCTTTTTATGCTGATATTTGGAGCCTGAATTTCCATTTTCAAGTTTATGATTGTTATTCAGTGTGATGTATCTGACCTTTTCCAATGTCATTTTTGTCTGAACTAATCTGACAGATAAGCATAGATGTTATCTCCTTCTGCCTGTCAAGCATTAGGACAGCACTTTACTTTCATAATCAATTAAAACTATAGGTAGGCAGTATAAGCAAATAGAAGGCTAGCTTTCTTCTCACACCTACTCTACCCGAATTCCAACTACTCCACTGCTTACTCCCTCCTCATCTTTTCTTCCACCTTTACCTGAATAATGATAACCTGCTGTGCCAATTTCACCTACTCTCTCCAACCCTACACCTATTTCCTACCCTAACTACCAACTCCCAATTCTGCTGAATCCACACAGTCTTTCTTACTGAATTTATACCCTAACTTCTTTATTCCTTCCCTCTCTACCATGCTTACCTCCCTTATTTCTTACTGCAAACTTCTTTTCTGCTTTTCTGCTACTCCTACTAGCAATAGTTTCTTACCTTTATACACATATTCAGTCCTGAAATACAGGTTCTCTTTTATTAACTTTTACAGTTACCCCTTTAACTTCTTCATAATCATGGTGATTCATACCTCCTATGTGAAATATTTTTCTGCAAATATAATCACTTAAACTCCTCTGTCAAATGTATGCACGTTACTCTTTCTCAGACAAGCATGTTTTATATTACATGTAAAATTGTATGTATATACCTATTGATTCGTGTGTAAACTAACTGCTCTACTCTGTTAATTGCATAATTACTTATGTAATATTTGTATTTCTGTTACTTTTATACTGGAGCTTTTCTTCCCGGGCCTTCTCTGAAAATGGATTTCTTGCCCATTTGGTCTTTCCTGGTAACTAAATGTCAAATAAATAAAATAAAGTAAATCTGTGTAGGAGAAGGTGGTTTTGTCATTTGGGTAAAGCAGTTCAGTTTGTACGCAGAACATCATTTTGCAGATTTTCAACATTTACTTGGCGTAAAAAGCAAATACATATTACTGGCCCTTCAAAACAGATGTAAAAAATGCATGTTAGTTTTGTGCTAAATATGCATTAAATGCACAAATTAGGATACATATCCAGATATCATTTAAAGTGTTGTATAATATTAATTTGTATTCTCTTGCTTGAGAATTTGTACCCAGTTCCCATGTCTAGGCTCTACTATGCTTTGCACAAAAACAGGAAAAAGCATGTCTTGATGGCTTGGCAGCAGTCCATCTTTTTATTGTTTGCTCTCAGGCTTCAGTTTGTATTAAAGTTCATGGCAGGGGACCTTTATCTTAGTTATGAAAACCAGTCACCCCATTGTTAAAATAGAAAACAGTGCATCCCTCCCCTCCCCCATGGTCCAATGTTTGCATACTGCAGAAGGGGGCAGTCTGCAATAATAATTGGAAAATGTCACTGAGTTACTTTACTGTGTCCCAGACCTGAAGTGAAGGAAAGGCGATGACCCTGTGCCAGAAATACTATGTGAACCAAATACTAATGACCGGTTATAAAACTGCAGTATGTCTGAATGTGTTACTTTTGCTGCTGATAAATATGAAAACATTGAAAAGTTAAATGTCACAAGAGCAAGAAGAAAGAGAGCATGGACAATTAGTCCAGAAACACAATTTTTCATGCTTATGTGGATTTTTGGAGGCCAAGAAAATACAAGGAGCAAACAATTAGATGCCATTTGAAAAATGTATTTATCAAAGTAAAAGGCAAAATACAGATATTGGTGCAGAATATGGACTATCTGGCCCAGTTAGTTTTCACATTTTCCTTTCAATTTGCGGAACTGCAGATCTTGCTTAACCAACACTTTGTTTTTCACATCCCTTACAAAAATGTGTTTAAGCCGATACTGAATTCTTAAATTTTGTCATCATTTTGGGAATTGTTTCACTCTCAGAAACTATACATGTACACCTCCAGCCTTTCTTTTAATATATGTGATTACAATGAATATTCACTATAATACTGCTGCATCAGAGTATTCATTCTTCTGCAGGTTACAGTTATCTGCAAATTAATAAACATAAGTAGTGGGGGGGGGGGCAGTCCCTCATATTGGCATGTACATGTAGCATGCTACTATAAAAAACTCTTAGATTCATAGGTTGATACTAGGCTATCTGCCCTAGGGCATTTATAAGCCTAGCCAGAGTGTGTTTGGCTTTCGCCACCCTTTTAGATTAGTTGACTGTGCCTCTATATAGTAGGTCACAGAAGATAGCCTTTTTAAGGTTAGTTTACTGTGCCTCTTTTTCGTTGTAATAAGGAATTTCACACTTCACTGTTACAATCATAAGATTGTACTTATTCAAACAGCATTTCAGGGCTGCCAGTGAAAATCCTGAAGTTCATAATGTGCCCAGGTGCAGATAACTACATTTGTGCTGCCACTGTACACTTTTTGCATTCCACCAGCTTTCTTTCCGGTTTCTTATGCTGTTTGGTTTCATTAGATTATATTTCTAGTCTCAATGATCTTTCTATCTCTTTGCTGCCAAAATGTAAGTTGAATTTTTTTCTTGTTGTATTTTCCTCTCTTGTACAATTCAGAAGTCCAAGGTTGAATGAACAAACATGCTTGACTGTTTTTATGTAAAAAGCATCCTTTTATGTTTGGAAAATATAAAGTCTCCATTTTTACATCACACCTGGACTCTGCGTTCTTATTTACATCAGTGATAAAAATAACAGTATAAAGTGCATTGAGGGTGGTTGGTGATTATTCACTATGTGACCCTTTCTTTACTTTACAAGTTTTCTCTTTGGCTGCATGGTATATGCTGGTTATGCTTGTATTCCTGTAATACAACTCTGCTATAACAGCACCAACAGCAGTACAGTGACGGGGGGGAGAAACACTAGGCACTTAAACCCTCGGACATACACAAGGACTGTGGTTTGTGTGTGTCTGCGACTGTTTGTGTGTGTGCATGTCTGATTTGTGTATGTATTTGTGTTACTGGGGGGATGCCAATGCCTGCATAATGCAGCTGCAGTAGTTAACTACCACAGCATTACAATAGGCACTGCAATAGAGTCATGCAAATTAGCCGATAATGCAGTCCTCCCTCATTGTGGCTGACATGTCTCTGAATTACAAGATATAATGTCATGATAGCTGCCTTTGTCGCATGAGAAATACAGCCATTTAATGAATCCCTGGGAAAATGTTAATGAAATCAGAAGCCTAATCAGTTTACTCTTGGCCAGCTCATGTTCAAACAATCATGAGACTTCCATCGATAAGCCACAAGTGTGTAGCATGGCCATCAGCCCCTGCAGTTCCTTTGAATTTTCTGCACCACTAGCTCATTGCACAGATCCCACCATTCTGATTAAGGGAGGACTCACTTCTTATCCACTATCGCCTGGCCAAATTTAAGCTGGTTAGTTTCTATACAGCCTTTGGTTGCTTTCAAAATGGACTATACTCTAGAAAAAGGAATGTAAGCTAATAAGTAAATAAGTACATTGGGTAACATTACATCAGATAAGAATGCATGTGTTGGAATCAATACATTCAGCAATAGACAGTAATTTTAGGTGACTGAAGCACAGATTAATGTTTAACAAAATAAAATCAGACTCTTCAGAGTGGACTGAAACAAACAAAAAAAAATGGACATTGTCTGGTTGCAGTGCCTCCCTAACGAGGAATAATGGAAAGACCCAACATTTATTTGGGGAGATTACCCTAGTTACTTGATCTCCTTGAAGAACTTTGGTCTGCAAATGGTCCATCAATTCCTAAGGCCAAATCCTCTTAACAGAGGTAAAAAGCTGCACCATTGTGAAGTATCTCTCATACAAAAATAAAATTATAATATGCTGGTAGTGACAGCAGCCTTGGATTTCTGTTTGATGGCTAAAGAGGTTAGGTAATGATGTTTAGAATTTATTGTTAAAACAGCATCAGAACACTAACTGTAGATCAAAACCTTGAAAAGTAAAATGTAAAAGCATCTGTACTCTATTCATCAGTACCTACAGTTTTCCTTCCCACTAGGACAGGACTCTATGCTCCTGTGATAGGCTGCTGCTGAAAACCTGCAAGAGGTAGGGCATCCCTCTTCAGAACGAATGGATGCCCGTCTTTAATAAGCACTCTTCTCAAAAGGAGTTTATCTGACAAATAAAATCATAATGAAAAAATAAATAAATAAAAGAGCAAACACTGACTTGTGCAAACCCATATGGTATAGACATTGATACAGAAATCAGACACCTTTTAGTATAACACAAGACGCCTTATCAAACCTCATCAATCAGTTGAAAATATACAGCATTGTAAGCAAAAGGGGCACAGAAGAACAAAAAGGAATAAAAAATGAAAATGACAAAAGAAAAAGATGAAAGGAAAAGATTGCAAAAGGGATAGTTTTCTTTATTATTCAAGAATGGCGAGCTTTTGAAATTCAGCCAGATATTACACTAGCCCTCCTCATACTGAACATATAATGCATGATCTCCAAGCAAGCTGTTTTCTACTTTTTCATATTAAACAATTGCTGGTCATGATGTTAGTTTAAGAGTTTAAGTGAATTGTTTTTCTACATGTCAAATGCTCATGAGCTCATCACAACTAAGACATGTGCCAATATCCAGTTGCAGCACATTGAAGTTACATATAAAAACTGTCAATATGGCACAAACAGAGCGTGTGTATTAAGAGGACTGAGTTAGGAGTGAAAACATCAGATGTAATGGTGCACATGAGAAAATGGAGAGTGAGAAGACAGCTGAGTTTTAAGATCACAGCTGATGAAATGGACAAGTTTGTCTGAAGCAGAAATACTGGTAGAGCAGGGAAATAAAACATTTACCTAAGTCGCAGGCAGCCTGGGGATTTCTTGGTCCACTTTGTAAGATATTTCTTGAGGGAGAAGGTGTTGTCCAATTTCTGGAAATCTGGTGACAGTTTATTATGTGGTGGTAGTCAAACTTCTTTGGAACAGAACCTTATTGGAGAGATAAGGAGAAAGACATACATGTTTGTTCCCCACCATATAGTTGTACGGGGTTTAACACTAGAAGTTCAATCTAATTTATCCAGTGAATTTTTAACTGTTATTCCCTGCAGTTGTTGTTACTGGATTCTAAGAATCCATGGCAAGTGGCCATACTTTGGTCTGAGCTGTAACATTAGGGTAATCAAATTTCAGCGGAACAAATGGATGGGATACACTGGGAAGAGGAGGCTAGCTTAGATAGGATCCACTGTTTAAGCACAGTGATAATGATGTGAGAAAAGGGGACTCCAGTGCTATCACAAGTCTGGTGCCTGTTTAAAACAATGAACTAGTAGTGGGTAGAAAGTGCATGAAATCCAGGTATTCCAAGGTGTAGTTAACATATCAGATTCTGCATGAAAAGCTTAGTACTAAAGTAGGATTGAAAACCCCTCATTATTATTTCACTAGGCATTTAAATGAATATTTAGTGAATATATATCCAAGTTTCTCTGAGATAAAACAAGGACAGACTGTGAAGAAACATACAGCTTTTTTGTTATAGAAAAGAAATAAGAAAAAAGGGGACATTCGTGAGTAAGTGTCACTGAGCTGTGTTCAAAGCTAGAATAATGTTGTAAACTGTGGGCTGAAGAGCAATAGTTGTTGATTTGTTAATAAAAAGGAATATGTTATTTAGTACCTGTGGATGTCATTTATATTCACTTATACTCATTTATTTTCATGTTAGGCAGTATCTGCAAGCAGTTCAAGTGCGAATATCATTTGATATTGAATTGGACATTATAGTTTTGTTGCTTGCTAATTTCAGACAGAAATGTTGTATACTCAAAGCAGAGTTTAGTGGAATGATTTAACAGGTGATGGGAGAATACAAGGTTTCTGTTAACTTTGGATTGTAATGGCTGTTTAGTGCAGTTACCATTTCCCCAACAATATGGAGAAGTTTTAGTTTTTCTTGGGCCATACCGTTTTTGGTTCTAGTCATGCTTTGAATGCACAACTGAATGATACGTTACTAGTTTCATTTTTGGACAAGAGGAAATGCTGGGGTGTAACTTATGTAAATGTATATAAATTGTTAAAAGTTCTGCATATAGTTGTTGACTTTTGTTTTGCAAGGCAGCATAAAGAGGCTTTGCCCTGTTTTGCTGTAGCTCTGGGAAAATAGAGTAAATGCCTATATAACAAGTTAATGGATGTACAGTTAATATTTTTTAACTTCTTAAAAGAAGACGTAGTTTGACTACAAGACTGTCAGGAAATGTCTAGAGGTAGAATATTGAAAGTATTGCTAGTGGTGTTAGTGGAATGACTTTATATAAAGAGACTATTAAGTAAGCCTAGATACAATTTAATGAGAACAATTGATTAGATAAGCTAGTAAAAAAGAAGAAATTAATTATAGTGCATGGTAAAAATTCACATCTTCTTCTATTGCAAGATACATTTTGAAAAGATACCTCCTAACTCAGTAACAGGTATTTAGCAGTCTGATTCCTTCTATACTCATAATTCTTGTAGTAGGAAAGAAGTTGGTATTGATCTCAAGGTTAACAAGATTTAAACATATTGTAAATCTGACAGAGCCAGTGCATTGGTGAAGAGATTATTTGAGGGAGGCATTTTGTTGCAATTACCTTTTAAAATATCCTGAGACCAGTATATGGGTGAAAACTCAATGAGCAGCTAGCTTTCACAGCAAAAATATTCTGATTGCAAAATTATGAAAATACATATTACTCATTTATAGCAAGATCCTTACTCTATTACTATTTAAGTCTTATTACAAATGTAACGGGTGGTGTAGTGGTTAGCATTCTCCCCTCACAGCAAGTGGTTCCCCAGTTCAATTCTCAGGTGGGGTGTCTTCTGTGCAGAGTCTGCATGTCCTCCCTGCACTCACGTGGGTTTCCTCCGGGTGCTCCTGTTTCCTCTGACATTCCAAAGACATGGCCTCTGCTGAAAATAAGCTCTATGCAATATAGTCTGTCAAGCCTTATAGATTATGAATCTTTGAGACATTTGTTAAAAGTATTCCATTATTATAGGAGTACTACTGAGTTAACATTAAGGAAGGCAAGTTCAACATGCACAGTTTACTTATCACTAAAACATGTAATATCCAGTCTTTGGAGTTTGCACTCCAGCTGCATGTCTCTGGTCATGGTTTTTCTATTCATAAATCATTTGTTTTTGCTCTTCCTACAGGACTGGATCCTCCTCGCTGGAAAGAGTTAATTTTCTCTTCCTGCCCCGCCCGCACAGTCATTACACTTTATCATCCTGGGGCTCCTAGAAATTCCTGTATCGCAGCTTGAAGCATCTGTGTGCTAACCAGCCTGACACTTAGGAAAGAAGATGTAGGCACTGATTTGAAAAAAGTTGTTTCTTGTAGTCAAGGTACAGGATTTGATTCCTTCCACTTCAATTTGCCTGTTGTGTGTCTCTTAGCAAGTCACTTGACCAGTGTTACCTAAAAAGGGACTTGTGTCCGATGAGCTTACTCTGTTAAAAATGCATAAAATAAATAAATAGGAAAACAAGCAGATGTTAAAAATGTATGAAATAAATGAAAGAAAAAAGAAAAATAGGCTGCACTTCACCCCTTTAGAATGAATTACCATGGCTGTCTTAGACAGGATTCCATTGCAGCCTACTTCAAGAACTACTTCTTCAGTCTTATCTTGAATGATGATAAACTGAAGTATTTGTTATACTTGCTATAAATCAATCATAAGTGTTTTGTATATTTTTGTTTTATCTTATTTTATCATTTGATTACTTTGTAAATGGGAATATTATTTTTAAGAAAGTGTAAGAAAGTAAGGATATAAGACAACTGAAAAACTTACAAATGTTATTAAATCAGTAAGTGTTTTAATCTCTTTACAAAATAAGAACTGAGACTTCATCAGACATTTTGGAAGTGCTTGGAGCTTTCTTTCCATTTCAGAGTGACAAACGTGTATTTGGTAATTGTGCACTTTAATTAATAAAAGAGAAGCTGAAGCTGAAGTCTGCATGCAGATTATGAACAAAAAAGTTTAAGAACTACTACTGGTGGAATTCTGCTGAGGAGGTAAAATCGCTTTAATAAACATAATCCATTTCCATCTTCTGTAAAGCATTCCAAATCTAAAACATTTCTACTACAATATGTGACAAATCCTAAATCTCACAACACAGAGTCACTAAGTTATAAAATGTCCCTTGCAGCATATTCCAGGTCTTTGCCACCATTTACTCTGGCTAGGATATGCATCATTGTGATAATATTGTTACATGCGGTTGATTTGCTGTTAACTAATGGCAATTCAGTGTTTAGTTGTCCAAAACTCTGTTCTGTCTTCAGTCAGATCACTCATCCAGCACAGTAGTTATCAATCCATTTCATTATAGATCTTCTTCTATTATGGTGACCTTTGACCTTGCCAAGCCAGGTAACTTTTTCTAATGGTCATTCCCACTGTATGATATCTCCAAAGTATTACAGTTAGAATCCTGTCACCTAAGCTTCCTGGTAATGCTTACTTTTTCCTCCTCCAAAAACCAATTGATTTGTTTTCCAGGTAGTTTATTGAATGCAGAGTATTGCTTACCAACACCAAAATTCAAAGGTATCAGAGTGTGCACGTCCATGGAGAAAATGCAGTATCCTTTCACTCCAGAATTCCTCTTGGTATATATATCATATGTTTCATTGTCCTGTCTTCGTTCATTATGTCTTGTTCTGGCAGAAGTTAAAACTATAACAGTATACAAAACTAACATTTCACCCTTCTTGATCCTCAAAATATACAAAGCAGCACAACCATATGCTGATAATAACCCCACAATGCTTATATCCCCCATAGCACATATACATTTCCTTTATATTTATAACCCCCTTTTTGTCCTTGTTCCAGCACACACATGTTGGATATAGTCCCATACACCCACCTGAAGTTCAAAATATAATACATGTATCTGACGTATCATGACTATCATCCTTGCATTTTGGCTCGACATACAAATAGCCACAAATAATTCCGACAGCAATTGAGGCACCTCAGTTTTACGTCAGAGACCTCCATAACCATGGCTGTTATTTTTGTACCATGTGCATCATGTAGATTTTAGACAATCCCCTTATCAGTGAATACAGAGTTCAGATAAAATCTCGTTAGCTGGTAGATGTAGGAGATTGTCAGTTCTTGTCAAAGTTTTATGTAGTTTACTCAAGTGAAGTAACACCTTAACAACAACTGGCTGTGCTCTTGTACCAAACCAGGGTGAAATATTTTCCTATCCTAAATACCTGCACACTATGCCTCTCTATCTGTGTGCTAACTAATCTACCCTTCAATTTATATAACTATATTTCCTTGCTTTACTCAATATCTTTTGTATTCCCTCTTTCTCTATAACTATATCTCAAGTGATTCTTATTTAATTGCATTTTTACTTGTCTACCTTGACATGCTTTCAAAATTACTTTCTACTAAATGTGCATTACATTGTAAATACTTAGCTCATATGCAAAGATATCTTTTCATTGTTTAAACATTATCTTTGCTTATAATTTTTGCAATATTATGGAAATGTCTTGTATATTTTTTTTGTATTATGTAATTTTATGTAAAATTAATTTCTAGGGTGGCCACGGTGGTGCAGTGGTTAGCATTGCCGCCTCACAGCAAGAGGTCTCCGGTTCGATCCTGGGCTGGGGTGCCTTCTGTGCGGAGTCTGCATGTCCTCCCTGTGGTCATGTATGTTTCCTCCGGGTGCTCCGGTTTCCTCCCAAAGACATGCAGTAGGTGAATTGAACACTCTAAATTGGCCCTAGGTGTGAGTGTGTGTGCCTTCTTTGGGAGGTTGGGTGCTGGGCTGGCAACTGGACACCATAAAACTCCACTGCCAATCATGAGCGGACAGATGATCTGCTGTGGCGACCCCTAACCGGGAAAAAGCTGAAAGAAGAAGAAGATGTAAAATTAATTTCTGAATGTTTGTGCTTTGGAGATTTTGTCCCTGGGTCTCCACTGAAAATGTGTCAATGGCCCAGTTGGACATACCCAGTAAACACAAGCAAATGAATAAATATTGATAAAATAAACTACCTGAATCTTCAACAAGCAATCTTTATCCCTCCCACAGGGAGGGTATCAGAAATAGAGTCTCCTAGATCTGCTAGCTAAAGTGATTTTTATCTGTACAAATCCTTTGTATTCTGTTTCTTGTTATGTTGGGTCACATTTGGGATCTCATACTTGACTCAAGCCTTCTGGATTACCTCTGTTTCCTTATCAATGGATAGCTAGAGACATCACACCAGTCCATGCTATAAAGAATCACCTACAAGGTATAATCCAGAGCAAATTAACTTTTTATGAACAATGCTTTGTCATTTTTTTATTGTTCTGATAGCAGAGAGGTGATATGCAATATAAACATATTTACTGACATAGTCATTAGCAAGAGGCATAACAGTAGTTGTTGCAATACCTCCTTTCTCTGTTCTGGCCCTCTGTATCCAGCCAATGCCAATTCAGTAATTGCATTTTTTGCTGAAGAACCAAATATGTGAACATTACCTAATGCTTTGGCACCACTGGTGTTTCCTGTATTGTACTCATTGCTGGCTTCATGAATCTAATAGAGATTCAGCAGATGGGATACTTGCACACATCCTTTTCAGTGATTAGCTCTGACATACTGAGAAATGTCAGTGTGTACTGTTGCCATATGCTATTATAAGCAAACTCTCTGGGTTCCAAATAGCTATTAACCACTTTCTCAAAGTATAAATCCACCCTTTCAGGCTCCCATCATAAGTGCAATTATATTAAGTGAACACATCAGAAAAATGTGAGCGCATTTACAAGGAAATGCATAGTAAATCCATAATTGCTGTAACATGCAGAATTTCTTTTTCTCCATATATGCATAAACTAAATTCACACACACACACACACACACACACACACACACACACACACACACACACACACACACACATATATATATGGGTCCCCTGCATTTTACTGAAAGTACATTTGTTTGGCAAACACAGGAGTGTGATTTAATGTCAGTGGCAAGGATGGCTGAACTGTGGATATGTCAGTGATATGGAATGTCAATATGAGTAAGTCATTTTGGGGGTGGGATGAAAGCATGTGTGTAGGTATGTGAGTTAGGGTTTGGGCCGGGGATGAGTGAATTATGTGTGTTTGTGTGTGAGTCTGTGTATTTCAGGGTAAGGGTAAGGGTTAGAATAGGGGATAGATGTAGTATTGTTTAAGTGTGTTTGTGAATATTTGTGTGTCTGAGTCTGTCATGTGTAGCTGCAATGTTACCGGAAATTTTAATGACATTAAGGTGTAAGGTTAGGGTTGGGGGAAGGGCAGAATTAGGGCTAGGGTTAGCACCTAGTATTAAGGTGGCGCAGGTGAGTAGAGCCAAAAAAAAAAGAAAAAGACAAACTTAAACTACAAAAGTGCCTTTCTTCTGGCATTTCAGTGCATAGAAAGGCAAGCAATGGGAAGTCTCCATCACATGGTTGCCTCATTTGCCCCACCTATGCTATTGTACTGCATTTTGGGAGATGCATTTATGAAGACCCTGTTGAACATATAAAAGATTCCGAATGAATAGAAGAGTTAAAATAAACAGTAAGATGCTTTCATATAGAGGCTATGAAATGGAAGGGAGTAATATCCAGAGAAACTGAAACAAAGTTATAAACATCTACTAAATGGAAAATTTCCAGGTCCAGATGCAGTCCCTAACTTCCTGTTAAAGTTATTAACATCTTTACACAAATATTTAACCCTGAATAAAAATTACTTATATTCATATCCCAAGCAGATATCTACCTGTTGACGACGGGAAAAGATATAGTCCTCCTTATGTATGAATCTGCAAACCATGCTAAATAACCTGCCTTCCAGCTATATATAAATCATATACTAGAACTGATGTAGACAGAGTTTAACGCTATCTAGAAAAAAAAAATGTAATCATGGCAATAAAACAAAAAGGTAATTAAAAAAGGTCAAATGCAACAAACAACTATTGTTTAGTAAAGCCAAGATAGAGAGCTGGAAAAGGGGAAAGAATCAAAGTATGACACGGATAGATTCCTAAAAAGCATTCTGGGATTATGGAATGCTTATATAGGTAACATGCATCTTACATTGTAGGAGTGTATAAATATTTTGGAATACATGAAGGACTGAAAATAAAACATGAACAAATTAGATCAAAGCTAATTAAGGCATACTTCAGAAGACTAAAGTTAATATTGACAACTGTCCTATCCTATAAGAACAATGTTAAAGCTATAAATGAGGTTTGGGAACAAAGCAGTTTGTCCATATGCACTTTTAAGTGGTTAGAGGAAAAGGGGGACAGGAGGGGTCTATAGGTTTGGGGGGATGTTAAGGTTGACTGGGAGGTGGAAAGAGTTTAAAGTAAATTAGTGGGTAAGGATGAGTTCTGTGGAGGAAGTGAAGTATGTGTAAGGAGGGGCTACATGGATTTTATGTGAGTGTAGCTGAGTAGGAAAGTCAGATTTAGGTATGAACTTGCATGGACTATGCCCAAGACAACCAGTAGGTACTTCTGGAACAGGTAGACCTTGAGTTAGTAGCATATGTAGGAGAGTAGTTGATGGGTGGTATTTTTGTTTTTTTTTGCTTGTGTATAGTTTTGTTGGGCACTGCTCCATGTGTATTAAGTATTTTGTTTGCTATGTATTTTGTTTTAGTAAGAAGGGATTACTTTTGTTGGTAGGTTCGTGGGTAGTTTGAGGCATAGTTATGTCCATTTGAACCTTTGCTGGTGGAGTGCTTGTGTTATATTCATGGCTTTGCAGGTTTAATATGGTTCTTGGCACTCGGGGCTCATGGGTGAGTTTTCTGTTGTAGAGTGATAGTCGTGTTTGTGCTTGTAATTTTTTTCTTTGTCCATTTTGTTATGTGCAATGTTGATGGTGTTATTTGGCCATATTTCTTGTTGGTTGTATGCTCATGGCTGTGCTGTGGCCACTTCTGTTAAGGACTGTAAGTCTTACCTAGGGAGGCAGTAAGGGAATAAAATATTATCAAACAAAAAGGAATAAGAACTTTAATTATGCAGCAAGCATCTGCAAGCTGTTATTAGCATGGCTTGGCTTTTGATTAAGATCCAGTGTGGTCTCTGTTTCTAGCATTAAATGATGTATTTGTGCATTGTTGATGTTTAATAATACAGAGGGAAGGTTAGGTTGACAGCACCATAGTAGGAGTGGTTTATGCTGGAAGTAGTTGGCACACATGATGATTTTTTAGCACTTTGAATCTTTCTACAGTAAATTAAAGGTTGTTTTATATTAAGTTATCCACCAGGCAGCTCTCCATGCTTTTAGAGTCAACCTGGAAATACAAGCATTCAAGCGGCTGTCATAGACTCGTATAGCTTTAGTCATGAGCAGTACCTAAAGTGGCATTTATCTGTAGCTCTATGAATTCTTTAGTGTGTGTGTGTGTGTGTGTGTGTGTGTGTGTGTGTGTGTGTGTGTGTGTGTGTGTGTGTGGGTGTGTGTGTAACGTACTCATTGTTTTCTTTCTTTTGACAGCTGGCTCTAGCACAGAGTTTGAGGTAAAGATGGGCAGCCATTGTATAGCAAACTGAAGTGCTGTTTCAGGAGCTGCCAATGAGCGATTCTGCTACAGTGAAGGTACCTGGTGTGTCCAGAAGGAAGAGGCAAGGTCAGGCACAAAGAATAGGTCAACGGCCTGGGGGAAGTGGGCACAGCAGTCAGCGGATAGTGCTAGAGTGGATGTTCCAGCTGGTGGAGCTGTGCATTAGGAAATCACAGGTAATGAGTGGGGGCTCTGGCATTCATGTCTGACTTGGTGCAGTTTGAGACTAGCTTGGGAGCAGTTGGAGGTGAGGACCCACTTCAGCACCCTGTGGAAATTGTAAATGGAATAGTGGATCGGGAGAAGTTTAGTGTGTGGGGGGAGCAGGTCCAGATGGACTCATTGAATGGGGAGGGTAGCTTAGGGTCATCATTAGGGAGTTTAGGGTCATGCTTAGGCAGGGTTAGGTTGCAGCAGCAGTAGGTGAGTTCTGATTTTGGGATGCGATCGGGGATTGGCTAGCTACACAGGCCTTGGGTCACGTGGAAGGGGGTATCTTTTTGACCCCTCACATACTGAGTTCTGTTGAGGAAAAGATCTGGAAGAGTTAGTTTTTGGATATTTTTGAGTTAATTGATGCTGAGGGGGTGCAACATGTGCTTGAATCAGGAAGAGTGAGCAAGCTGCAAGCAAGAACGTGCAACAATTGGCTGTAAGGTTTCATGTATTACATGATGGTTTGGTTGAAAAAGGATAAATCCATGTTATTTCCTATTTTGGCTTATTTACTTATGATTCATTAGGCACAATGGCCGAGGGCATGAAACGCCTGGCTGTGGTATCATCAGCGGTTCCATAAGTGAAAAGTTGTGGATCAATCCCTGCACTGGAAAGGTAGGCACCCTGACATTTGGCTAACCACCATGATGGATAACTTTGGGGCCGCTAGCAGATGGGATAAGTTAGGATTGGAAGGGGTTGGGGGTGTATTGAGCTTTTAATGTGGGACTTTGTTCATGGATGTTGTGTAGGTTCTCATACACTTTGTCAAAAGCTGTCCAGTGCGGCCGTAGAGAAGGGAATATTGTCACTCTGGGTTAATTTTTGACCAAGGTGGGAGCATCATCTCCTTTGCTCTAGGGATTTCAAGGCTTTTGTGGGGTGAGGTAATTTTCAAGGGTAGAGGGGAGGGGTGTCTTTCAAGTGACAGAGGGGAAGACCAACTGATGCATTCACTCATTAAAGTGCAGACACTGTGGTACATGCTTAGGCAATTTCCCAATTTGGCAGTGGCAGATGAGTTAATTAAAGGATTTTCCATAAGATTTTTTATTAAGTTGGGGTAAAGGGGGAGGGATCAACCTATAAGAATTTGCATTGGGTTTCTGGGGGATTGTGAAAGATTTGGTGGAGAAAGAGGGGATGTGGGCAGGTTACTTGTCCCATTTGATTGTCATCCCTTTGACAGATTTAAGGTGTCACCATTGGGTTTGGTCCCTAAGAAGTTGCCTGGTGAATTTTGGTTGACTCACCATTTGTCCTACCCTGAAAGGAACTCAGTTAATGATTTCATTTCTGTAGAAGACAGAAAAATGCTTCATTGGATGGTGTGGTGCAGGTCATTCGGGAGTTTATAGATCCATGGTTGGTAAATGTGGATATCAAATCTGCTTTTCAGTTACTACAGGTTCGGGAGGAAGAGAGGCTGTGCTTGAGCATGGTGGTTGAGAACAAGCTTTACTTTGAGAAGGACAAGCCAATGGGGTATTCAGTGATCTGTGCCACTTTTGAAAAGTTTAGTACTGCTCTCCATTAGGTTTGGCAACAATGGGTGAGGACTCAGAAGGTGGTGCATTATGCGAACAATTTCTTTTTGGTAGGTGAAGGGTTTGAGGGAGCAATGGAAGTTATGCAGGCATTTTTGAGGATGTGTGAGGAGCTGGGTGTTCTATTGGCTATGCAGAAGCTGGAGGGGTCTGCCAAGGCATTGTGTTTTATGGTTTGTTAGTACATGTGAGATAAGGCTTGTTTTGTTTACCACTCAAAAAATATATCACTAGAAAGAAAAGTTTGATTGAGTGACTGGCAAAGATAATGTGTGGATTAGGAATGTTATGGAGCTTTAAGGCTAATGAATTTTGCTTGCTAGGTAATCCATCCTTGGTGGACATTTTGTAGGTTGGTGGCTTTGTTGCTGAAAAGGGGAAAAAGCAAACCTCATTGGATATGGATTGGGAAGCTGGTTTGTGCTGATTTAATGTTGTGATTGTTAATTTTGGATCAGTTTAATGGTGTTTCATTTTGGCAGTTGGATTGTGTTGGTCATGGGGAGTTGCAACTTTTTACAGAAACAGAAGGGGGTATTGGGATGGGATCATTTTTTTGCAGTGAATGGTTTGTGGTTCAATGGCTGGATAACTGGAAGGATTAATGGAAGAAAAATGTGGCCTTTTTGGAACTCATGCCTATTTGGGTGGTGTCTGTGGTATGGCAGGAGTGGTTGCATGGTAAGAGGGTAATTTTACATTCAGACAATATTGCAGTGGTGTGGGTTTCACAATCCAAGATAGCAAAATCTAGATTGCTTTTGTGAGTATTATAGAAATTGGTTTTGCAGAGTTTGTTGATAAACTTTTATTTTACAGGTGTATATTTGCTGGATGTTAGGAACAGAACTGCTGACAGTTTGTCTCATTTTCAGTTTTGCAGTTTTCGTCAGTTATCCCCAGAGGCAGCAGGTGAACCAGTCATTTTGCCAGATGAGGTGTGGTAGATTGGACTGAAGTAATGACATAGCTGGTGCAGCAGTCTTGGGCAGTTTCTACAAGGAAGACATATATTAGGGCTTTACATGACTTTGATAAATTTGTTTTGTAGCTGCCTGAGGAGGAGGGAGTTTGGTCAGAGTAGTTGTTATTGCAATACTTAGCTTGGACTTCCAAGAAAGTGCAGTCAGTTAAAGTTGATTTGGCTGCTATTTGCAAAGGTAGCAGGATTGCAAGATTTTATGAAGTCTTGGACGATAGCTTGCATGTTAAAAGACTGGGGTAGAGTTGCCGGCACTAGGGTGGACAGAAGATGGCCAGTGACAAGATAGGCACTTAAGGTTTTGTTGCTGCGTTCAGAGTTAGTGAATGGTGACTCAGCAGATTATAATTTGTGGGTGACATTCTCACTGTGGATGTATCATGGGGCATTTAGTGTATCAAAGTTTTTAGGGTCATTGGTTTGGCAGGATGTGACTGTATTTTCTGTGTCAGCATAGATATGGTTTCATAGATCTAAAACTGACCACTTGGGGAGGAGTGTGCTGGCAAAGGATAAAAATTAGTTGTTGTGTCCAGTGGAGTGGGCTAGGTCAAATGATTTCAGAGGTCTAATGTGGGGACTCCACATGCTTTGGTTTTTCAGTTGAGATAGGGGTAAGGTCATAATGCAAAATTATTTTGTGTGTGATGAGAAGAGCTTTTCAGGGTTTTGGTTTTCCAGGAGTGAGGTTTTCAAGTCACTCAATTCACATTGGAAGGGATTCTGATTTGACAAGAGGAGGTAGGTCAGTCAAAGTTATTAAGAGGGCAGGTCACTGGTCTTCAAATGCCTTTTGCCTTATATTAAATAATTGGTCAGTTGGGTCATTTTAGTAATTTTTTTGTTTTGTTTTTTTTTTTTTGGAGGGGAAAGTAGGTTGTCATACTGGGTCAAGGCTTGGTGAAAGTGTTGCAGTAAGGGAGTGGGAACATTCTGTTTCAGGCTGGTGGGCAGAATTGTCCCTGCACCCCCCCCCCCATTGGCCATTTTGGCGTGATATGAGTTTTTGAAGGGGATTGGAATAAATGAGGTTTGGGAACAAACCAATTTTTCCATATCCCCTTCTAAGTGGTTAGAGGAAAAGGGGGACAGGAGGGGTCTATATGTTTGGTAGGATGTTAAGGTTGAGTGGGAGGTGGAAAGAGTTCAAAGTGGATTAGTGGGTAAAGAAGGGTTAACTGGATGGATGAGTGCTGTGGCGGAAGTGAGGTATGTGTAAGGAGTGGCTAAGTGGGTTTTATGTGAGTGTAGTTGAGTTGGAAAGTCAAATTTAGGTGTGAACCTGCTTCCCACCCCGCTCCCTCTTTTCATGGCATTGAGGATTTGGTTATTTGCTATGTGTATGAATCAATAGTGTAGAATGGGGGCAGGATTGTCCCCCTTCTGTTCCCCCCCGGTATTGGATTCAAGAAGGTTGGTTGGAAATGGGAATGAGTCGTGGCGTGCTGCTTTGGTAAATGAGAGTAAGTGAGCAGTTGAGGCAATGCTGCTTATTTTCAGGCAGGGTGAGCGTGATAGGCTGCCCTTGTGAATTGTTGCATGAATGTTCATGCTGTGATTAATAAATCTAAGAATGTTGTTCAATAAAGTTGTTATTAAAAAGTTTAATAAAAGTTGTCAAATGCCATTTTGGTGTGGTATGAGTTTTTGAAGGGGATCAGGCCAAATCAAGTTTGCTCTTCCTTTTCTAATTTATAGCTTTGCTGTGATAGAGTGGCCCTAAACAGCATTCCATCAACTGGACAGGAAAACAAGAAAATACATAATGCTTATCCAATGATATATAGAAACCAGTGCATATGAAGATTATATATCCCATGGTCTGTAGGAAGTGTGGCCCTCGTTGAAACTTATTATGTTATAAGTCTGAAATTGCGGGAATGCTGGCATACCTGTTGACCTCATCAGAACCCAATATACTGAAAGTTCTAATGCGTGAAGAGAAGTTCAAAGGTAAGTACTAAGCAAGCTACCCCGTGAGCTATTTTAAGCCTAGCTAATATCCCCTTCAAAGGTAAGAATCAAACCCTGTACCTTGAGTCTGTGAGGTAAACACCTGAAACATTATGCCAACCTCACAGTTCCAACACTTTGCATATATTTGAATTCGAGCCTTGACAGTATTCCAAGAAAAATCTGCAGATGTGAGATTTATCTAAACATGCCACACCACAAGTCGAAGATGAAATGTTCTTCTAATTTAGCAGAAGCATTTTAGAAAGGAGTCGAAATGGAAACAAAACCAGAAGTAGACATGAATCAAACAGCAATTAACAGTGCCAAAAAAATCACAAAATAAAGAATATAAAGAAAAAGACCAAAATAAAATACAATAAGATGTTGACCAAGGTTTGATGCAGAAATGGTTTCAGGACAGGTGCATTTAAACCAAAAGATGAAAGGCTAACAATAACCAACAAATGCAGGATCTGTAAAAGAGAACTAGAAACAGATACACGTCTCATTGTTAATTGCAATATGGTCATGGATGAGGGTCTGTATACTTACTAACATGAATGATAATGTGTCACGACTTCTGCATTAGGGATTGTGCAAATACTACAGTAAAGAAATAGCTGAGAAGCACTGGAGGCATGAACCAGAAAGCATTTTCAACAATGATGAAGTTCAAATCACATGAGATCACCCATTATCAAAACAGATGCAAGAAAAACAGATACTGTAGCTCAGGAAACAGAATAAAAAGAATAGCAATAATCCCTGAAATAACTATAGCTGGCGATACTGCCTGAACTGTATTAAGAAACACGAAGTTGCAAAACGGCAGGATCTGCAAGCAGAAACTACACAGATATGGTGGAAAGAGACTCAGGCAGTTCCAATAGTATTAAGAGAAACAGAACTAATAAAGAAGAATTTTCAAGCTTACTTAAATATAATTATAACATATAACCCCAAATGAACTGCCAAAGGAAGTAATTCTGCATACATTACATGTGCTGAGAAGAACATTCTTGACAAACATCAAAGACTGAAGCAATACAAATTTCATCAATTAAATCGTAGCCTGACTCAAGAATAAGTTTTTTTTTTTCCTGTCAGCATTTTAGAAACTCAAGTCCTTTGGAAAAATTTTACAAAATGAGTGAAAAATTAAGAGGAAAATTAACTGACATAAAAGAACTCTAAATGGTGAAAAACATGTGCTCAAGTCTGGATTTTTATTTTCAGTGAGAAAACAGACTGATACTTTTTTCTTACTAAACTGTTCGCTGTACATCCCATGGACGATAATAAATGTTTTGCTCAAGAATGAAAGAAAAATATAACTGAAAAAAGTCAGCGCATTCTTAGCTAGACACCAGGGCCATACCACAAACACAGCTGAAATAATTTTGTTGCAATATTTAGTTTCATTTAATTTACTGTATTGCCAAGGAGTGTCTCAGACGGTGGTGTCATATACATTCCACACAGCTGCTGTTTAGAATGACTCATTGTTGAATGTGTGTTTGTGTGTGTAGTTTTCTGCCTTTCTTGTCTTGAAGAATTTCTATTTACAGACTGTAAAAGGTGTTGCTTAAATCACGATTCAGATGGAAAATTATAGGTTCCCTCTAGGTGTGTACTTTGCAGTTTTTGTCTCTTGTACACTGGTCTGAAAGACATATACAAAACTGTCACGCAATTTGCACCTTATTCATCTTGAGACTACTCTAAACTTTAAGTTGTTTTATTTTCATTTTCTTATTTTTCTGGGGAGAAGGGGGTGGTGTGAATTACCTATAGAGATATGTAGAATCAGCCTCGGGTTGTTGAATTTGCATTGGCAATTTTCTTTCTTTGTAGTAACATTTTCAATGAAATTCTCATATTTCATACCTCTTGAAAAGTATTAACACTGCTTTATTTACTTGTTGCTAAATAGTCTCATATAAAAAGCACTGCTGAATAAACAGTAAAAAAATAACAGCAGTTTGCTGGTCATTCCTGAGCTTTCTGGATTTATAACCTTATTCAAGAAATATGAATTGTAAATTTAGAGCCCAAATCTATTGAGTACTAAATAATGCTATAAAAATGGGCATTCATGATTTACAAATTATTCACAAATCCCTACTGTGACGTATTTGTCTTATGCCTGGATGCAGTAAATGGATGTTCTTGTTACTTGGCCTATTCTATTGTTGTGAGTACAGCCTGCCCTGATTCAGAAGCTGTACTATATAAAATATGCAAGTTCTGTTTTTAGTGTCATATATTACTACAGCTTTTACTTGTTGTTCAGCTGAGGGTTTTGTATATTTTGCATCAGTATGTTAAACAGAAAGAATGCATAAAAGTAGTGCTTTTAGGCATAGCCCAGGTCTAGTGGAAAAAAAAGAAAATACGTAAGGCAGTATGCACTAATAAAGGTTAACCTAAGATGGGATACACGTAGCAAATATCTAACATTTGGATTTAGACCATAATTTAGCTGTGTCAATTTTAAAAAGTTGTTGGAACTTGACATTACATACAGAAAAACACAACTACCTCCTATAGTGATATGGGTGTGCAGCAGTCCATGTAAAGTCACAATACAAACACACACACACACACACACACACACACACACACACACACACACACACACACACACACACACACACACAGAGAAGAAGCAGTGCCACTTTGCTTTATCAACAGTTAGAGGAGTTCAGGTCAATGTCATTTCCTCACATCATAGCTGTTGGTACTTTGAGTGAAAATTAATTTGACAGGCAACCGCTTATTGCAAGAATTTTGGACAATGCAAAAAATAATGGGGTTGTTAGCATAGTAGGTTTTGCATTAACTTGTATGTAATGATGGTCACATTTAACAAAGGATACAAAGTCTGAAACTTTGCTATTGTTTATTGACTTCAAGCCCTGGTGATTTACCAGGGTCCAGGTAAAATGTAATTAGATGGAATTATGGTAAATAGAAATGCCTGCATGAAGGGAGACATTGCCTTCCAGATCTGCCAACAAGAGAACTGAATAAACGGGCTCAGGTTTGCAGTAGTATGATGTCAATGCACCTGTCACTAGTAATGAGGGAGAAGGTATAGAAGGAATCCACGTGCTGGGCTGCATTCTGTAAATGCAGTCGGGCAAATGTACTGCATTTTGTGAACTGACTCAGACTGGCAGCTCAGGACTCAACCACTGCAAAGTATTTGTATGTCAAGAGCACAAGTTAGAGACATGGGGAGTGCTAGCAGAGAGCATACAGTGGGTGAAATCTCCACGTCCATAAAGTTCAACCAAAAGAAAAAAAAAGCACTAGCAACTATTTAGGAATAGGGCTATTCTAAATCCAACCAAATCCTCAAAGCCCATCAATAATCTGCCAAAAGGAAATAACAACCCCTCCACTGACAAAGACCTGGAAAATGGACTTGTTACACAAATGGTTGTAAGTTACTACCACTGTAAATCTTCAACTGAGTACCTCTAAAATGAAGTACAGGGAAATGTGCTTAACATGTAGATGATGTCAAACAGGAAACACAATCTATCAGAGTAAAAGGAATGAAGGAATAGTGAACCGTACCATCACCACCAGCACCATGTCTTACTGGGCCTGTGTCGAAGCCTAGTTGACATGTCCACATGTCCTAAACAGACAAGAAACACATCTCCAATGTATTCAAGCTCTCAGTAAACACATAAACACCCAGAAGAACAGGATCTCATAAAAAGCTGCATCTTTAAGTTAAATCAACTAAAAAAACAGAAGTCAATGTTAAAAAAACCTTAAAAGGAAAACACATTACAAAACCATTACCAGGAATCATGGGTGGACCTGGTGACAAAGGAATAAAACAGTATCACTGGGGCTAAAGAAGTTTAGAACTGGCTAAACATGTTTACAGAAAATCTCTCAATCTCTCACTCTCTGTATATATATATATATATATATATATATATATATATATATATATATATGTGTGTGTGTGTGTGTGTGTGTGTGTGTGTGTGTATTTATATTTCCTTTCTTACTAGATGTCTACAGTGCAGAAACAGTCTGCTGTACTACCATGGGGCTACAATACATAATAATTTGTAGGAATTAGGGATTACATGGGGGAGGGGGGGGTTCAGCTTTCAGACAGTCACCATGCAATGATGAGCAGTAATGCACGGCTGAGGGGTATACATTTTATTTTGTCTGTATGAAGGAACAGAGGCTTCTAAGAAAAGTATAGAATATGACTATGTAATTTCAGAAAGAAAAAAATTACATAGCTAAGTTTTGTTTGGCATATGCAGAGAGGTTATTTGCAAATCTGTTTTCTGTATTGTATAACAATGAAATATTTATTTGCAGGTATATCAACAAGTGGCCATCATAACACTCCTTGAGCATTATTTATCCAAATTACCAAATACTGAAGAACATAATACTGGTCATTGTTTTCCTTAGGAAATCCCTATCAGTGTGATTTCTAAGTGTGCATTGACAGTGATTCCTTTATTATGACAGATTTATCTGTTCTTTCAGTTGGGGTGACTGTGGAGTTGGTATATATAAGTTTGGGACGTGAAGGGCGTGCCCCCACAACAGATGGTGCAGGAGATAAATAATTCCAAATTAAATTTTCACCTTCCCTACTTTGAACATTGCTTTTCATTGTTTCAGTTTCTTGATGTTCTGACATTTGAGTTTCCATGGCAGAACCATGTTTGCAGAGGTGGTGTACATATTCCAAAAAGTAACATGGTAACAGTAGACCAGTTGTCTGATTATTCTATGCTCAGTATTGCAGATGCATGACTTTTATAATATATTCAAGGCCCTATTTGTAAATACCTTTTGCAATGGCCCATTTGTTTAATAAAGCATTTTGAAATGCCCTGAAGGGTAGAATATAGTGATCCAGCTGTGTGATACATGTGTTGGTATATAATGCCATTTACTGCACTCTTAATGATTGGAACCTGAACTACATTGTTTCTGTTTATATTTTGTTCACTGTTTAAAATGAAGAACATACAGAACAAAAATCATATATGGACTTGGGATAAATTCCCATGAAACAATGTTTAAACATCTAGATGCATTTTTAGGAGAGAATATAAGCGGAATTGCTAACTGTTGTAGTAGTAAAAAAATATACATCAGAGCTTCTCAGTTCAAGTTGGGGTCTATAAAACCAAAAGCACATCAATGGGAGCATATAATAGGAACACAAAAACAAATTAAGTATGTTAACATTTTTAAATTATGACTAGGTAGTTCATTAAAGTGGGATACCATTTCTGCTTCTGCATCCACAACAGTTAATTTAAAAATAGAATACAAAGCTCAGTTTGCTAAAACTATGGTAAAACCAATTCTAAAGTCAAGACTGTTCGAAGTGCAAACACTTGGAACAATTACAATGGTTTCCAGAAGAAGCTTAAATAGAGTATAGCAGAATGCAATCTGTAAAACAGATGTGCTCCAGAAAATAACCCTTTGGAAGCTTGCAGCAAATATTTTAAAAGGAATAACCACTGAACTTAAACATGAAAATTAACAGAAACAGAACTTTGATCAAATTTAGGAGACTGGATTAGCAACCATTGCAATCAGTTATGAACAAAAGCCAAACATTCAACTGTCATGCTATACTGAATGCAGTCATGAAGCCCAGTGACATGATTTAATAGTCATGTGCTCTAAGCCAGACTGCAGGTCTGTGCTGAAGGCCAGCACATGAACTGCTTTAATATAATCCTTTTCAACTGACAGGAGTTAACTCTTTCACTGCTTAATGGTTTATGTAAAATCTGAATCACAAGGGAAGAGGAAGAAAATGTGTGTAGGCGAATAATGTATTCCTTTAAATAAATTAAAAAAATGTGTCCTCTAGGGGAATATTATATTTTTCTCAAGATAAAAAAGAAATCAATACTCCATATGTATATGCTGCCAAAAGTTTTTTCATAGTAGAAATTGTCATTTAAAATTACAGTACTTATTTGCTTTTGCTGGAATGTACTACTACTATAGTTATACACACACACACACACACACACACACACACACACACACACACACACACACACACACACACACACACACACACAGACATTCACACCCTGCGAATATTGTCATAATTATAATGGCAACTATTTCTCTCTCTGTGTAATTAAGTCATTGCCTTCCTGTTCTTCCAAGCAAGTTTACTTTATATTATTATCGCTAATTTTAGCCTTCGTCAGGAAGGCTACATCATGTACGCACTACTTCTTGGGTGAAGAAAGCATATTTAATTTATAAGTAATAAGAGCTCTGGCTGGGGATGTGGAGTAGAAAATGATACCACCAGTATTAGAAAGTTAATTATGAAAGTTAGCTGCTTAAATTTTAATGGCAAGGAAATTTTAATGACATAGCTGAAGGTAATCAACAAGCAACAAAATACCTTAATTATCTGGAAATGCTGTTCAAATAAAGGCAGTGAGATGTGATTTCCGAAGTGTCAGATTTGTATGGACAGTATTTCATGTAGGTGTTAGTTTAAATAAGAAAAAAAACAGACACAACTGAGAAAAATCTCGGTAGGACTATATAATAAATGTATTACCACAATATATAAGGTAGAATATTAGGTAGATATCTGCTTTTACATCTTTTTACTCTGACTGAGTTTAGAATTACCTTTCATTTTAAGCCCCTGAAATGATATTTTTACAGGAAATCGGGGTGCCCATCTTCGGTAAAGGCCATGCTATGTTGAATAAAATGTTTTGCAGAAGTATTATTTGAACACTGTAAAACAGGTTATTATTCATCTTCTTACATGGGTGTCTCAGGAAGTAAAAATAACATATAGAATTTCTAACATCAGTGAACACAGAGTTGGGGAATAATTACATACTGTGGAATATTTGCATAATAAATAAAATTGGTTCGAGAGGTGGTTATATGACACATTATTTATGTAGACTGAATAGAAAAAGAGGCTGCCTGATAGCATATGGAAGAATGACTGAGTGTGATCTGTCGGTGAGCCATTTGCAACCTACTTGACAACATAAGGGTTGATATTAATCTGGAAGAGTTTATCAATGATGCCCAAATGTGGGATTGTGTCGAAGGCCTTGGCTAAACCAAGGTAGGCTGTATGTACAGATTTGCCTTCCCGAATGGCTTTGGTGATATTTTTGAAGAAATCCACCAGTTAACAGGCATTACCTGCCTTTGACCAAGCCAAACTGTGTTGGATCAAGGGTTTGGACTTCACTTATATCCTTATTTATAAGGTCCATGATGATTTGTTCCATGGCCTTACAGATAAGGCTAGTTAAGCTTATGGGACTGTAGTTCTAAAGGTCTGTTGCTGTACCTCCTTTATGAAGGGCAATGACGGTTGCTGTTTTCCATTCAACAGGAACAAAACCAGTACTCAAACTGTGGTACCTAATGGAGTCGCTAACCCATATTTTAGACCATTTAAAGTGCAACCTGGGAAACAATCTGGTCCCACAGAGGCTGTGTTTTTGGCCTTAGAGAGAGCATTAATGACTTGCTCTTTGGAGATGTAAGGTGGGGGAGATGTAAAGGGAATGCTTTGTGGAATGTTTGAAGGGGACAGGGGGGTGAACTTTTCACCAAACCTGTCAACTAATAGGTTAGTTATTTTCACAGGATCAATGTGTGTGATGCCATCCACAGCTAGTTCAACACACACTTGGGTTCTGCCTTTTAAGTTACAGATATAGCTAAAGAATGCCTGATGGTTATCTTTAGCTATGGTTTCTAAATTTTTTTTTAAGTTGTCCTTAGAAGATTTTACAAGTCGTCTTACTTGTTTGTTCAAGCAGAGGAGGGTGTTCTTCCAGTGCTGGGACCTCTCTTTTTTATTCTTAGACAGCAACTTTTTCCTCTTGTTGTATAACTTATTAATGTTGGACGTCTGCCAGGGAGGCTTGTTTTTTTCCTTGAGGATCTTGTTTTGATCATATCAGGTACGACTGTGTCAATGCATTTGTATAAGTGATTGTGCAGGGCATTTGTGTATACCTTAGTGTAGTTGTCAATGCCATCTGTGAGGACAGGAGCTTGGAAGTTATTTATGCCATCCCTTAGAAGGTTATAATTAGCTCTGGCAAAATTTTATAGACTGATTTCACCTAAGAGGGGCTAAGGTGTTATAGCTACTTCAAATGTCACTGACTTGTGATCAGATTTGGGTCCTATACTTGTGGTGGTGCAATGGAAACCTATGTTGTTGAGGACCAGGTCGAGAATATTTGAGCCTCTTGTGGGGTTGCATATTATTTTTTCCAGGGCATTAGCATTAACAAAGTCCAGTAACCTTCGTGAGAGCATGTTGGTACTCTTGTAAGTTTCCCAGTCAATGGTGGGATAGTTAAAATCACCCATGGCTAGAGTGTTTGGTTGTAATTTGATGGACTCAAGTAGGTCCAAATAAACAGCATGGGTATCTTGGTTCACTGAAGGGGGCCTAAAGCTAACAATGACTTGAAGGGGGGGTCTTACCCACAGTTCATTGAACTTGGAGTAACTCCATAGAATTTTCCTGTCTGACCAGTCTACAGGTGTATTTATCTTTGATGAAGATAGATACTCCTCCTCCTTTGGTTCTCACATGATCATTTTGCGGTCTGAAAGTGTGGAAGGCCTTGTAGCCTTGCAGAGTGGGTTTGAAAGTGTGGAAAGCATTGTAGCCTTGCAAGGCTTGGGTACCCTGTTCGGCCCTGAACCAATTCCCTGTGACACAGATGCCAACATTCTCCAGGGCAAAGTGTGCTTCCAGAGAGTACAGTTTCTGATTTACACTCCCAGCATTTAGCAGCATAACTCTTAATTTATTTGGGAGTGATATTTTCATGTCAGAAATTTTGTTCTTGAGACCTTGCCTAAAAAGGCTCTATGAGGGAGGCAAGGGCCTAAGCTAGTAACCGAAAGCCTAGAGGTGACAGGTGAAGACCGTCTCTGGCAAAGCAGCATGGCCTATCAAATATGTCATCCTAGGCTGACAGGAACTGGATCCCCTTTGAATGACACCAGAAACCAAGCCAATTGTTGAAGTCAATCATTTTCATTTATATTATGGTATCATCTTAGGTGAGGGAAGAATGTTGCTCAATGCTAGGGACATACCTGCCTGGGGCACACATTCAGAGAGCTCAATCATGTCTCTCTTCATATAGTCCAGTCAGGTATGTCTCAAGTCATTTACACCAACATGAACTATGACAGAGGCATAATGGTACTTGTTCTTGAGAGACTTGACAGCATGTGTGATCTGAGGAATCCTGGCTCCCGACAGACAGCTGACCGTAACCTTCTCCTTGTCCAGCTTGGTGAGAGGGAAATCTGTATGTCTCACAATGGAATCACCTATGACTAACAAATTTGGTTGCTTTCTGGTGAGTACCTTCACGTATGATGGTTTATGTGTTGAGTGCATGTTTTCTGTAGGAGGTGTAGTATGTGGGCTGTTCTGTGTGCAAGAGATCAAGGACTCCAGATTCTTAGAGCAGTTGCATCTCTCGCAAATTGTACTTGGATGATTTAGGTGTAGAGGGTCATCAGTTTACATGAGGCAGTTGCTACACTGCCTAAGGATACCCATGTCAATCAGGCTGGTAGGAGAAATGGAGGGAAACTGACCATCCATAATGCTATGTTAAATCCTGTTTTCACAGTGGGGAGACAAAATGGAGGGGTGAGGTATAAATGGGTATTCTAAATGGGGTCTATAGTTATGGGGACTCTATAAATGGTCTACTAGCAATGTGAGACTATGGAGAGAGTTTCCTGTAGAGGATTTAAACCAGAGAAATTTGCTTATATGCAAGCATAGGGAGCCACGTTTGCACAATGCACAAATGTGAGGCTTTTATACCGGCAGGATGAAAGACTTTTCTAAAGTTAAACTCTCAAACCAATCAGATAAAAACACAAAAGCTACGGACCAGTAGTTGCCACCTTGGATGGGTTGAATTCAAAAGCCTGCTCCCAACAGAGTGCAAAAAAAAAAAAGTCTCTATGTAAAACAAGCTGGCTTTGAGCTCAAGTGCATTAGGACTAGCCCTACTGAAACAAAAAATTAAAGGGGTAGAGATCCACATTCTGGATGTCCATTTCTTAATGAGCTGACTCATGGTCAAATGGGGTCCTAGGCAGGGTAATGTATCAGGGGCCCCCCTCACAGCTATTCCAGCATCCCATTACTTGGCTGTCTCTCTCCCCAGTTACCATAAACACTGTTCAAACCTGTCAGTAAAACCTTTATTTCAGATTTTATAGCGCAAACACTGATGGCCATTTGCTTAAAAAAAACTGTCTCACATTGAAAACAGACTAAGCATGAGCAATAGTAAACTTCACTTCCCTTGAACCTCACATTCAAACTTCACTTTCCTTAAACCTCACATTTGTTAAATATGCATTTAAGTCACATTCATTGAATATGCATCTGGCCTTTGGCAGATTGTATGTACATTTTTATCCACAAACATCACCCAAGCACAGCAATTATAGCTACATTGTTGTCTGCATCATTCTCAGATGTTTGTGGCCCAAATAATTGACAATAATCATTACCAAAGTCACATTTCAAATTTGTTTTGCATAAACACATAGTAGACAAAGTGGTCAAACTTAATTCAAACACACGCACACTGATGAACTGACAAATCCTGCAAAAATCAGATGTCAAAGTGAAGAAAGGAGTATGAAACTTCTCAGGAAGAGCTGTCTCAAAAAATGATAGAGTTAGAGGATAGAACACAACACAGAAAACTTGACATTTTCTGTTGTACCAGAGAAACTTGAAAGAACAGATTGCATTAATTTTATGAAAGTACAAATAGTTAACTGGAACGGTATTACATAGCTGGGTTTGTTAACTGAAAGGGCACATTGTGTGTATACTACAAAGGTGGCCGTGGGAAAGTAGCAAAGACCTGTATAGTAAAGATGCAATCATGTCATTAGTAATAGATGATCCTGTCAAAACTGTGGCAGGAGGTCAAAATGTTCAAAATTTTAGACAGTAGAGTGTTTGTGGAAAAATGAATATTCACTGTACTCCAGGCATAAGAGAAACAAATTTATCCCAGCAATCAGGGAATGTCAAGAGGCAGGTGTGAGATCTAAAATGCTGTATCCAGCTGTATTTTTTTCATGGAGGATCAAAGTAATTTTTTTATGCAGAACAGTCTAAGGTAGTAATACAGAAGTCTGTCCAACAAAATGTGAGCCATCAGACAGAAGGAACTGCTCATTCTTATGATAATAAAAACCACAGAGTGGCTTTGTGAATGAAACATTTTTCAATGTTCCAAGGGAAAATGCTTGAGAGACAGAAAAAAGCACAAAACTTGACTAGAAGAATAACAGAAACAAAAAGATACACTGAGCTCACCACCAAAGGCAGTACACGTGGAAACCAAATAAATGTAGAAAGCAAACCTGGGAATCTTACCAAACAAGAATAGGCACAACTGCAAAGTGCTAAAGAGAAAATAATGGAGCATCTGGATAATATGCATGAGTTTAGAAAGATTGCTGTTAATCAACTGTTTCTTGACAATAACTCCAGAGCAGAAAAACGTTTGCCACAACTTCTTAGCAACAGAAAGTGGAAAGAGTTATGGCCAAATATATGGGATGTCTAACAAGAAAAATAACCAGAGATCCTATACAGGTATTAAAGATATGCTGGAAATTTTATGAAAATTTGTATAAAGTAGAGAAATACGGAAATCAAGAAAAAGCGCAAATGGAAATATTGATCAAAGACCTAATTATCAAAGTTAAAGGTAGATGAGTCTCAACAATTAACAGTTAAAACAGGAGAAGATGAGGTAAAAATGGTGATGTATAATCAATTTGGAGGAAAGTCTCCAGGAATGGATAGTATTCCTGTGGAAGTTTAGACGCTAGTGGGGAAGAAAGTTACAAAGATCTGGAAGGTTTTCTATTACAGTATTTTAAAAGAAGTGGAAGCACCAGCATCCTGGAAAATGCTGTGGTGGCTGCAATAACTGAAGATAGTAAAGACCTATTGGACCCAGCTTCATGTAGGCCCATTTCAATTTTAAAACATGATTATTAAGTCTTTATGTCTATAGTGGCTCAAAGAATGGCAATTGTGTTTCCAAAATTGATAGATATGGATTACTGTGATTTTTGAGGAGGAGAGGCAAACATTTGATGACATTAATAGAACAATGATGACCTGGAAGCAGAATATAAAAAATACTACTGCTGTTGGTGAGTCTTGATGTAGAGAAAGCATTCAAGAGTGAAAGGTCAGATTTTATGAGTTGGCCAAAGGAAACATTTGCATTGTCTGATTCAAAAATAAGGTTAATTAAGGAGGATATATGAGGAATTGAAGGCAAAAATTAACTGATAAGTTCTATCTAAACAGAGAAACCAGGCAGGGGTGTAGTCTTTCACCTTTTATGATTTGTTTTATATTTACAGCCATATCAAAGAATATAAGGAACTCAGAAAATCAAGGATGTAACTGGTATGGTAATTAAGAATTTTTTGTCTTTGTTTGCAGGCAATATTATTTTGTACCTGATAAAACCCGAAAAGGACATCTCAGTGTTTTGGAACATTTTGAAACAGTTTCAAGTCTTTTTTAGGATATAAAATTAATAAAGACTAAATAAAGGCAATAGCTGTAAACTATGTACCCACATAAGAACTGTTTCAAAAATACCCATATTCGTCAGGACATGATAAAATGAAGTATTTAGGAGCATAGATTAAAATGGATTCTGTTATGGCAGTTAAGGACATGTGGAACGAGATGAAACAAAAGACAAAAGAGAAATAGAAAGCTCCTGTTTTTTGATAAGGATGTCAAGATACATGTAGTACAAGTGTTCTTAGTCCCTTTCATTTTATATACAGGTCAGGCATATTTTTATCATCCAGAGGAGAAGTTGTGGATATTAATTAATAAAGAGTTGAAGGATTTTATCTGGGAGGGGCAAAGGGCAAGGGTCAAGAGGGATAAGTTGATCTTTCCAATAGGAAAACGTGGATTAGGATTACCTGATTTGGAGGTCTTTTAGAGCAACATTGTTAAAGCTCAAATGCATAACACAAGCAGAATCCTATAATTCAAAGTGGAATAATTTCTTAGTGAAGATATGATTAAATATTTATTAAGGAAAAAGGAATCAATTTTTATATCAAAATATAATACATTACAACCGAAATGGTTGAATAAATAATGTAACTGGAAAAGTTTTATTTAAATGTAAGGGTTAACTGAATGTATAATTGAATTAGTGCTTTATTAATTAACATGCTAATAGTTAAATTTTTTATATAAAAGGAAATATTTTTTCGAAGTAATTTACTCTGTAAAGGCTGTGTTCTAGCCGAGGCACTAAGAGAGATTGTTTTACTACTATTTGATACATCTACTGTTAAATTAAAAAACCTTTGTTGATATTGTGCTGGAGGTTCTAGTTCCTGGTCTTTGGTGGTATTTATCTGCATTTTTGGAAAGTGGTTTCAACAATTACTCTTATGACCAGTGAATCTTTTACCTCCCTGCCCCGGATTTTCCATGAAACGGGCATGGATTTCTCACAAAAGAATGGAGGACTGAGTGCACAACAGGGACCCAGGACTGTGAATAATGCTGATAAGGAAAATGTGGGTCCTTCGACTAATAACATACTTGACACACAATCCAATGTGTTTAGTAAATGGGAAGAAGGCAGACCTCCTATGACATCCAATCCTTTCACTGTAGTGGGTAAGAGAACTGAATTATCTTCTCTACTGGCAGTACAGGAACTATGTACCCAGATAGAAAAGTTAATATTTAAAGAGACTGCAGTGTTTTATAATTTACACAGCTTACAAAGATACCAGGAATTAAAGAGTACACCTTGTGGGCTCTGGGCTGTAAAAAGTCCATCTACTCCATTTAATTTATCAGAGGAACAGGAGCGTGTGTTCCATGAAAGGTGGACATCGGCTGCTCATCGATGCAGCAGTGAATGGGTAACAATACTAATTGAAAGGGACACACTTAAAAGAAATAAATTGAAGGAAGAAACCAAAAAGCTGTGTGCAGATGTGGTGAGGGAGACATCTAATTCTGCCTTGGAATCCTTCCTAGGTAACATGAATGACCGATTATTGTCCTATGAGAAAGAGTTGATCAACTGTAAAAATAATAAACTTCAAAGGGATCTACGCGACTACAATCGGAAGAAGGAGTTTTTATTATCAACCAATCAACATTCCAAACGCCATCGAGTAAGGTTCCAAAAAGAACAGGAAGTTCGAGGTTAGCAAACTAATAACTTTTTTTTTTTTTCAGTTGAAAGTGCGGTGTCTTCCACGGACGAGGGTGAAATAGAGGAAGAACAATTCCCAGGGCTGCCAAGACTCAATAATGAAGAATCCTTTCAAAAGACATTTCGTGATCCAGCAGGACCAAGGAACGGTACTATAAAATGGTCTTGGTATGGACATGATGTTAATAGGGACCAGGGCTATGGCCCATACAACAAAAGTAGCAAATGGAGACATTAATAAGATATTTTGCATTGAAAAAGATTCTTATGCTGTAAATTTACCTGGTCTTGTATTAGATGAAGTAGAAATGTCTATATTGCTGAGGGGGTTAAAGGTTATCCCCTCAGCTCTACGTAGGTTATATGAGTTAAAAGGGGATGTGTTCAAGTTGGTATGCAAGATGTATATAAGAGAATATTTTCATAGCTCTGCAAGTTTTGAATGTAATTTGTTTGCTAATGAAACTGAGTCATCAAGTGATAATAGGTATTATTCATGCGATTCTGATGCAGACATTAATGCTTATAGTAGATTAGATACTACTAAAATACCATCTAAAAGTACATTTATGCCGCCATTTAAAAATGAAAGTATTCAGCGCATTTACAGTGCATTTTATTTAGTACTAGAAAAGGAAATGCATGAATTTAATAAGGCTGAGAAAACATTTAATTTATCCAAAAGTGAATGGATAAAATTAAACCAATTGAGTGAGAATGATTGAATACACGCACACAAACACACGCACACACACACGCATGCACACACACGCGCACACACACACACACACACACACACACACACACACACACACACACACACACACACACACACACACACACACACACACACACACACACACACACACACACACACACACATTCCTCTCAGTGTGAAATGTAATTAAAGAGATGGATGTTTTATTAATGCTTATCTTGTATTTCACAGTAATGCAAAAATATTGGCAACTGAATGTCCATGAATGTATTTGTTCAATCCATGAAACAAAATATGTTAAATGATTTCACTGAGTTTGTTGTATGGCAGTTCTGCAAATTTCTATATCCTGAAAATTTTGGTCATCAATTTCATGTAACCTAAAGATGGGTTTCTGAGTTATGCCTGCTTCAGGTAATCATCATTAATGTGTATGGGGCCACCATCTGTCACAGTAAGAATAATGCTTAGCATTCATTCAGCATCATTTCAGTCAAGCTGTCAAACAAATGTGTAGGATCAGTTTGAAAGGAGGAACTTCAGCTTCAAAAGTAAAGTGATATAAGTTGCTCATCTGAGTTTTATTCTGACTAGCCTTTGAAAAGATCTATATTAGGTATTTAAAAATTCTCGGTGACATCTCGCTGCAGTGGTTCCTCATACAGCTTGGTACTTTGATTTGGTTCATGGTTAAGTCACCTTCCCTGCACAATCTACATGTCTTTCTCTTGTTGGAAGTGTGTGTGTGTGTCTGATGCATCTTAGTATGTGCATGTGTCCTGCAATGCACTGGCATCTCATGAAAGATTAAATTTATGTTTTATGTCTATTCCTGTATAAGATAAGCCCTTTCTTTTCTACAGTCCTGAAAAGAGACATCATGTTATCTATGCCTTAGTACTCTGTTTACCACAGCAAACACTATACAAATTGCTATGTCCCCCAAATTATAATTTTAATACAAGTATTCCTTTAGTGTGACATGTAGTTGAATGTGCAGCTATAAAAAAAGACATTCAGCAATACTAACAGAATCATTTAAATAATAAAATGGGTGGGGATAGGGTTGGAGTAGGTGACACAGGAAGGTTTTCTAAGAGATGGACTGAGATACATCAAGGGGTATGCCAAGAAGTATGAAGTGTATCTTTTTTTTACAAAGGTAGCAATCCTAGATAAATATAATAAAGCAGGCATCAGAAAATGAATGAATTGATGTTTAAATAGTACATACAAAGCAAACCAATAGAAATGTAAAGAGTGCCCTCATAAAGTCGAACATTTAACCATGCAATCAACTTTTCTAAAAACTTGAAAAAGTCCCACAAAATATTCAACATGTTAAAAAATGCCAATAGCCCACGTCTATGAGTTCTACAGTTCTACAGCACCTTAAATTCTGGTGTGGAAGCTGGATAGCCTGCAAGTACTTTAAAAAAATGCATCACACTAAATCATACTGGATACTATAGATTCTCAGGTCAAATTCTTCTGCTTTATTGAAAAAGCTCACCCAGACTCTGCCACAGATTGCTGTGAAGGCAAGTACTTTGTGTTTGCATTCTTGCATTTTGCATCATTTCATTGCCTTCTTCTGTTTTTACATTTTATTTTCTTTACACTGGGGTTTACTTATTTTCTGCTTTTAATTTCATATTTAAACTAGGAAAGAGACCACAGCTGTGCCACTTGTGAATGACACACAAATTAATTTTTTCTCCACCATCCAACCCTGGTGGTGTTCTGTTCTAAACTCAATTGTCTTTCTAGGGTCCTGCCCCTTGTGTTAATTTGGTTACATATCTCCTTCCCTCTCCTCTTTCATTAGCTATTGTAAGTAAGCACAAATTTATTATTTTGTGAAATCACTCCTCTTCTACTATTTAAATTTATTGGTCATCCCACTCTGTACCATAGAACCAGAATATAAAGTGTCCAACCCCTTCCAATATAACTTTCTCTTTTAAAATTAGTGGCTAAAGCTTAGGTTATCCCCTCTTTCATATCTAACTGCATAATGCACACTGCAGCTCTTAAGATATTAACCCTTTTTTTTCCATCTTATCTTTAAAATCTACAACATATACTCCAAGACCACCAGTTATTGGATAGCCCACAATGTGCCTCTCAGTAGTCATCTTGGGATTAGTGCTTCTGGTTTTCTCCTGGTCAGAGAAGGACCACAAGGGCATTTTCTGGAACCTACTGATTACCAGAAAACCTAATAACTGCTTCATAGGTGCCAGCTTGAAATTTGTGTTTTTATTTTGCTCCTGGTAAGAGAAGGAGCAGAGTGCATTCATTCCTGTTTCTGGTTTTCAATGAGTATCTGTGTTTGATATTCCTGATTGGTCTGGTTGCTATTGAAGGCATATACAAGGAAAAGGCTACAACAAGCCTATGGACCCTTGCATCAGCTGGGACAAGTCTGTGGATCACCAAACAGCCTGTGGCCTGCTTCTCATTTTAGGATTAATGCTACTGGTATGCTTCTGGTGAGAGAAGCAAAGGAGCATTGTATCCCAGCATCATGAAGCTGTAGAAGCCAGGCAGTAGTCATTCAGGCAACAAACCTCTTTTCATTATTCTTGACAATCTAATTCTTTCTTTTCAATGAGTACTGCTTGACTTGCTTCTAACTTGAAAATATCTGCCTAAATACCTCATCCTTAAATCATCAGGGTCTACTTATTAGCTTCACTTCAAATGCTTGGCAGTGCCATTTATAGATGCAGACACCTTGAGTTAGCATTTCTCCTGTAAAACACCACTGATATTTTCCCAGTACCTAGTTGCACACATAGCAACTGGTTTACACTGGCAAGCACCGACCCCAGAGTTGCAAACCAGAAGCTCCTGACATTACTTTATATTCTCACTCCAACTGTCAAATCAATAAAAAAGGGTCTGTTGCCATGGCTATGAACTTTCCTACTATCTCTGTTATCATTTTGGTGGCTATGGGCATCCTTAGGCCATGCAGAAATTGTGTCATATTTACTGACAATCAGTTAATTCTCAAACAAACTGATATGGTATGTGTGAGACGTATTTGCCAATGTCACTGGAGGCAAAGATCACACATAAAAGCACTCCTAATGTTAATAAGGTTGTCAGTAGCATATATGCTGCAACCATCAAACATAATTCAGATCAGACACATAGACCTACATATGCTGAGGTACTTAAAAGTAAACTTCCTAAACCCCAAAAACCTTCTAGATGAAGTACACATAACAAATACCCACAGCAGCCCTGAGTGCACTCTTTCAAAACAACACCCACATCAGCACACATAGACAGATCTCATGGAGCCTCTACTTCTAGGCACATAAGACAAACCACCACACAATCCAACATTCTGGTCATTGGACATTCCATTGTGAGACACACTGATCTCATTAGGCTGAGTATGGAGAAAATCACAGTCAGTTGCTTATTAGGGGATATGATCTGCCACATTGCACATACACTCAGATCATTGAACCACAAGTAACAGTATAAATCAGTCATAGTGCGTGTGGGTGTAAATGACCTGAGGCATACCTTTCTAGACTATATGAAGAGCGACATTGTGGAGCTCTCTGAATTTGAGTCACAGGCTTGTATGAGCAGCATTTTACCTTCTCCATGGATAATGTCACAATAGGAGCAAACGATGACTGACTTTAATAATTGGCTTAATTTCTGGTGTCATTCTAAGGGAGTGCAATAATTCTCATCATGGAAGAAGATGGTCAATAGACAACACTACTTTGCCAGGGAGACTCTTTACCTCTCCCCTTTAGGCTTTTGAATATTAGCTAAACCATTGTCCTCCCCCACAGTGCCTTCCTTAGGCAATGCCAAACTGAAAGTACTTCTGACATAGCAAATCAAAACCAAGAAAATGTAAAGGTGTTACTGCTCAATGGTAGGATTCTAAACAAAAAATGTTACTTCCTGGAAGCTATCTTCACCTTAGAGATTGCTGATATCTGTGCGGTTACTGACACATGGTTTAAATCTGTGAAAAGCACACCAACGATGCCAGGTTATAATGTCTTCCACACATTTAGATTAGCTACTACACAGATAGTAACTAAAGGAGGAGATGCCTTATTTTACATCAAAAATAAATATGTGTCAAGGCTGGTTAAACAGGACGATGCACTTGAGCTTCTCCAAGTTCAAATCACCATGGGCAGAAACAAATACCACTTCCTAGCAAGCTACGGGTCCCACTCTATGACCCAGGAAACCCATACCATGTATTTAAACTTATTAGAAACACTCACCATCTAACCCAATACCATATTCATGGGGAACTTTAATTGCCCTGCTATTAACTGGGAATCATATACAAAACCAAATGTACAGGCACAGAGATTCATGGATTTTGTAAACACAAACTCCCTGGACCAGATGGTCAATACACCAACAAAGGGTGTAAGCTCACACTGGATCTGGTCCTCACTAATATGCTGCATACCCATAGTGTAATGTCTTCTCTGGTAAGGTCAGACCACAAAATGATCTCCTTTTCTGAAGTAAAAATAAAATCTGGAACCCCGGATAACCCTGGGATATTCAGAAACTACTCTAAGGGTAGCTTCCTACTATTAGGTGATAAACTGGTAAAAAGTCAAGCCCCAATAAACCCTGAGAACACTGTTGCCTATACAAACAAGTTAGTAGCTGCATAGAGACAGCTGTACTCACCAAGAGGAAGTACACAACAAACTCAAAAAACAAACAATCCTGGTGGAATCACATCATCAATAGGTTGTATAACAGAAGGAAGAAAATCATGACAAAAATTAAGAGGTGCAGCACCCAGCAGGATAAAAGTACTCTCACCAAACTAAACAAACAATGCAGGATGACAAATAAAGTCTACCAAAGACAGATGTGAGGTAAATTTAGCCTCCCAGGCCAAGTACAACCACAAGTCATTCTTTAGCTATGTCTGCAACCTCAAAGGTAATACACAATTATGTGCAGAGCTCATTGTTAATGCAGTCACCTATACTGAGCCAGAAGATAAAGCAAACCTACTGGCTGACACATTCATCTCCAACCTTACCCCTCACTCCCCCCTCAACCTTCCCTCAGGAAATAACACCAAATATAATTCCCCCTGGTATCAATTGGGAACAGGTCCTTAATGCTCTGACTAAGACCAAGAACACAACATCAATGGTCTCAGACAATATCCCACCATGCCTTCTAAATAGCATGAAATATGACCTATCAGGCCCTCTAGAATTGCTATTTAACTGTAATCTCCAAACAGGCTTCATGCCTCGTGAATGGAGAACAGCTACAGACATCCCTCTGCACAAATGTGGGCCATCTACAAATCTTGGAAACTACAGATCCATAAGTCTCATTTGTCTCTTATGCCAAGCCATGGAAGGAATTATAATGGAAATTATCAATAATGACATAGGAAATCTCCAGACATTGGACCTAACCCAGTTTGATTTCATCAAGGGTAAGTCATGCCTACTGAACCTGGTGGACTTCTTTGAGAAGGAGACCAAAGCAATGGATGAGGGCAAAATGGTTCACACCACCTACCTTGACTTGGCCAAGGCATTTGACACAGTACCCCACTCAGGAATTTTTGACAAACTCAGGAGGTTAGGTACAAACCCTTATGTCATGCGGTGGATAGCCATCTGGCTCACCAACATGACTCAGGAAGATTGAACTGGAGAGTCCATTTCTACAAGGAAGCCAGTCACAAATGGACTTCCTCAGGGATATGTACTGCGACCACTCCTTTTTTACATTTATTTTTCTGAAGTCAAGGTCAATGTCATTGGCCTCTGGCTGACTAAATTTGCAGATGATTGCAAATTAGGAGTTTTCATTGAATCCCCCACAGACACGCATGTTCTCCAGGAAGGGTTGACACAAACAAACAACCGGTGTTTGAACCATGGACTAAAACTAAATGCCAAGAAATGCATAATAGTATCCTTCTGGAAGTCATTCACCCCTGTTAACTACCATATTGATAACACACCCATAACAGTTGACCCAGTAGTCAGGGACTTGGGGACACTCATAGACAGTAATCTAGCTTTTGACTGTGTTTACAGTAGTAAGGAAATCATTCTATGTTGTGAAACTTTTAAACAAAGCCATGGCATCTAGGTCCAAATAAATCATTATTTCACTTCATTTGGCATTCATCAGATCTATCATTGAGTACAATGCCTCCTCTTGTATGCACCTAACCAGCCATATCCATCAATTAGAACATCCACAGAGGCTCCTCAGTAAAAGAATACAGGCGGTAAGTAACATGTCCTATGCAGATCGCCTCAAGGCCCTATCCTTATATTCTGTCTCTTACAGGGTATTTAGCAGAGATCTATGCCTGGCATACAAGGCATTGTCAGAGCCCACTCTGATGGACTTCCTGCACAAAACAAACAGCACCAGAATTGCCCGTTCTGAAGACTTAATCCTTGTCTATGATATAAATAGGACCTGCTGGACAGACAGGTATGTGTCCCATTGATTGCCCCTTCTCTGGAATAGATTCACCATTAATGTGAAGCAGAGTTGCTCCATAACCCAATTCAAGTGTAACTTGGACAACTGGATGGGGAAAAGGAAATTTATCCCTGGTCTGGCACTTATGTCTCTAATGGACACAGGCAGCATATGAATGGTTTATCTCCCATGCCTCTCTTTCTAAATGTTTCATCTTCCAAGCTCCTGCTTACACTTATCAATGGTACCACAACTTGTTAGAGATTTGTGATGCATGGCTATTCTTAAAAAGGCACTTGTGGTGATTATCCTAGTAAACACCTTTGGAGCTATAGACCTACGAATCATAAAAAATTAAAATCAGTCTTATATTAAACCTCCAAAAATGAAAAGTACATGAGCATATGCTAGCATAAACTTTTCTTTTCAGAGCCATGTCTTCTGGTTAGAATATATTATTTGTTTTAATCTGCACAGAAGTAAGTAAGTTTTCTTCCAGGTGATAAGCTTGGATATATAGCTAGACAGATAAATATATTCAAAAGTATCCCACTGGTCATGCACATATCTAAGACAGCATGCATTATCTCATCAAACAGTTAAAAGACGTGAAGCAATTCCATAATATTTGCAAGTTTTTTGAACTAGTATCAAACAGTGCAGTCATTTCAAATACATGTCTTTTTCTGTCTTTCGGCTTTTCCCGGTTAGGGGTTGCCACAGCGGAACTCCGGTCTGCTAATGATTGGCAGTAGAGTTTTACGTGCTGGCTTGCCGGGCCTAACGCACAATCTTCAATGAAGGAATTCCCATTCACGCATGTCGACACACAGAAGATGCTCTAACGGAGAATCGAACGAGCAACGTCTAACTGTGAGGTGACAACACTACTACAGCACCACCACCGCAGTATTTGGCAGAAAAACTGGGAATATGAGGAAATGTTGACACAGTTCAGTATTGGCATACAATATACAAGATAGATAATACCAGTGACATAACTTCCAGTTACTGTTGATGACTACTACCTAAAAGTTTCAAAAAAATTATCTTTCAGTAACAGTAATACCAAGGCATTAAACTGTGGTCTTTTTTACACTATATCTTGACACTGATGCTGTCCTCATTTTTCAATGTTCTGTTTATTTTTCCCCCAGAAAAACACCATTTGATACTTCATTTATAAGAACCTTTTTTTTATTCACTAGGCTGTTCATCTGGACAAGACCCAATATTTATGGAGGCCCAAAGAAAAAAGACTTCAGTACAAGAATATTACTCTGGCTTAAGCCATGCACTACAGAAAGTGATAATACATTAACATTGCAGGAGGACATAGTGACATAACTGCATAGCTTAGTAAACCAGATAGAAAATAACATATATATATATATATATATATATATATATATAGGATAGACATAGTTCAATCATTAGTATTCAGACTGCAAGTGAAGCCAAAATAACTAAACTAGTTACAATAGTTCATGCGGAAGAAGAAGTGGGTGAGAACAGATGAGTCCTAGGTACACTCAGAGCAAGGAGGGAGTTTATAATGGTATACAAGATTAAGGTTTTTTAGTTGAGAGGCAAGATAGGGCTTAGACAATGACAAGAGAACACAAACTGAGAAAATTTACCTGGTATCATTTAAAGAAAAAAAATATCTAGAGCGGCCTAGATGGCAGAGAGTGTGAAGAGTAGTAGCACTTCCAAAATTAAGCAGAGAGAGAAGATGAAATGCTTGGGTAGCTGTAGCCAGCTGTAGCATGTGGTAGGATAAGTACTAATGTCCTATACAAAAACCATTACAGTTTAAGGCAAAAGCAAAACAGTAGGCAAGCTGCAGACTAGCTAAGAGAGAGGTTATGATAACTATATAGGTTCAAAGGTTCATAGGTGTGTACTAGGCTAATGGCTCTGGGGCTTTTACAAGCCTAGCCGTAGGATTACCCTGGCATAGTGTCACCTGATCTTAGTTCCCAGTGCCTCTGTCATGTAGAGCTATTGGAGTTATCCCTGGGGTGGATTTTCTTTTTCCCAACCACTCATCAAGATTTCTCTTGAAGAGGCTCAGCAAGGTGCTCTGCTTGACATGTATGCAAAGTCTGTTCCAGAGCATGGGCAGTCTCTGGGTTATGAACCTGTCCCTCCAGCATGTTCTGTTAATTGTAGTAATGCGGTTAAAGTCTCTGGAGTATGTGGTGTGGAGGGATTGGGATTTCTCTAGATGTAGCATTTCTAACAGAGCTGGGTCAGACATGGCTTTGTAAGTCAAGCAGAGATCACCTCTAAGTAGGCGATATGAGACAGACAATAGTTGGAGTTTTTTTGAGTCCGTCCATATAGGACAAGTGTTTAATGCCTAGGATCCTCTTTGTGAGATACTTTTGTGGCCTCTCCAGTTGTTGCAGGTGTCTAGTGAGGTACATGCCAAATGGGGCATTGTAGTCAATGACTGGCCTAATGAGAGAAGAGTAGAGGGAGACAATGACCTCTTTCTTTCTGGATGCAAAACTCTCAGTAATGAGATGTGCCACATAGAAGGACTTTCTGACCACAGTGGCAATGTGGTGATCAAAAGAGAGGCTGCTGTCCTCTAAAGCTAGCTATGAAAACAGAATTGCAGCAGATAGTAAAGACAACCACAAGGCAGTAATGGTCTAAACAGTCTGAGGTAAAGGAGGGCAGGTGCATCATTCAGTTTTGATTTTTTTCTCAGGAAATATTTAGCCATATAGATAGATTTTTAGTAACTAATTCACTATTTTAGTGGTAAATTGTAAACAATAATTAAATCTGAATGTGTCATCATACTATAGGTATTTGATTGTGTCAGCTGCCTCTAGGATTTTGAAAGTACTAGAAAAATGTTTTGTGTATTCTTGTTGGACTTTTCTGCCTTGAAACAGCATGGCTTTTCATTTTTGCTACATTAGGCTTAAGGCAGTAATTTTTATTTGCATTTCAAATGTTAACAAACCAGTCCGCAGAGATGACTGAATATTTATTATGACACTGCCAGGATACAATAGGGCATAATACAGAGCATTATGATTGGGTCGCTTATCGTAACCCGTTTATTATGTTTCAGACATGGATGCCAAAAAATTCACCTCAGGAGCAAAGCTCGAAAGATTAATCTTAGCATCCATGTTGAGAACACATAATTACAGGCAATGATCAGACCCCATTCATAATGCTTTGTAGTGCATACAACTTTAACTGCTCCTTGTTCTACTAGTTACAGGAAAAAAAAGATAAGTGTTTTACCAATTTTAAAACCGTAAAGCATTTAGCAAGTGCTGTCAGAAACACAGTGAAACATAGTCAGGTATTTGTTTACACTCTCTTTACCATTACTGTCAACTGTTAAGATTTTTACAGAATGTCCAGATGTTTGCCTCACATGTTTGGTCTGTTCCTCATAAACCTGTGTTTTTGAAGAAATTACTGAGGACTGAATTGGCAAAATAATGACATACATTTGATTTTCAGACTTCGTATCCCTCAGAAAATGCAAGTAAACATGCATGCTGTTATTCTAGCTGCTTTCTAACTGTATAACAAGAAGTCATGGCCATTTTACTAGTGTGGACAGCAGGCAGAAACAAACTTATTTTTTATTCTGCCATTGTCTTTGATAGTCAGTACTGGTGGATTTGACTGCCTAGCATGAGACTTGACTTTTACAAGTTAAGCAGGAGCATACCTCTCATCTGTCCATATTTTCGGAGAAATGTCCAGATTTTTGCCTCATATTTTTGGTCTGTTGTTCCTCATAAAATTTGTGTTTTTTCTGGCAAATCACTGAGGATTGAAGTCACCAAATAAAGACATGCATTTGTGTTTCAGACTCCAAATCCTTCAGAAAATGAATGTTAACACAAACCCTGTTACTCTTGCAACTTTTTCAGATTCTAAGAGCAATATTTAAAATCTGTCCATATTTTTTGGGCCTTTGTCACTCCATTTTGTTATGCTTTGTCCAGATTTCTTGCAATAAGAGGTTGAGAGGAATGACTGCAGGAGTGCTTAACATTTGTTAAGATCAGGTCTTGTGCTTAACTTATTTGATTTTTTTTCTGAATACCAGACCATAATCTCCATGCTCCATGCACTACAGTTGTTACACTGTCAAAGTTTTACATTTTTGCTGTAACTTTGCATGAGACAAACAGGTCATGGATTAGTTTTAGATTTGTAATATAGGTCTCTATGACACGAAATTACAAAACACATGATGGCCCAATACTGACCTTTAAGGTACTGTAGTAATTAAATAACAAGGTGATGAAAGTAAGTTGTGTCCTTTTCCTCTTTGAACTCTACGAGTTAAATAACTTTTGAAGCAGGTCATGGAACTTGGAGTAATGCCAAATGTCACAATTTAGATTTGTAGAATTCTATGGCTTACAGCATCAAAGGCTTTACTTAGGTCTAAAAATAAAGCAATAGTTAGTTTGCCAGAGTTCAAATATATGCATATGAGCTCACTTAAGGTGTGCAAAGGTATTTCCCAACATAAGTTTGTGAAATCAATTTCCTTTTACAAAGTTCTAATGATTACACTTCACCAGCAAAAACATGTAGTAACAAAAACATTATGCTTCAAAATCTTCCCAAGAAGAAACAAGTGTGTGTGTATGCGTGTGTGTGTGTGTGTGTGTGTGTGTGTGTGTGTGTGTGGGGGGGGCAATTTTTCTTTGCTCTGTTGAATTTTTGCAAATTGTTTTCTTATATTTGCACACCTTCATTGGAAAGGTGTTATGTCCTAGAAGCAATCAATTATGTCCTTTCAAAATGTGCTGCCAGTTAGGCAAATTATATCTAACAATTGCTGAAGTTCACGATTTTCCATTCAGCACGTACTTTGGTATTACTTAAAACCTTACGACTAGTATGCTGCTATTAGCTTTATACTTATAAGAAGTTTGGCCTGAAACTGCACAAATAAAAGTGCTAAAATTAGAAATGTAGCTGTTTTAAGCAGAAACAAAGTACGGTTCGCAATGCACTCATTTAAGGCAACTGAAGTAAAGCTGGATAGCAGTTACTGTATTGATCAGGTCCGTACCTTCCCGCAGTGCAACTTGGAGAGTAGTATGCATGTGATTTACCTGAATGAAGAAACTGTAAGGAATAAAGGTAAAGAGTGTTCGGCTCTTGCTGGCTTGAGTTTCTGAGGAATAAAGGTATTCAATTCATCCTCGAAGTGTGATTCTTTCTCTCCTCAAATGCATCCCCCTACTCGAGGACTTGTGACTTTTGCAACTAGCTCTCTCCCAATAAAAGGAATTTACCTAGCCAGTTTTATATTTATGTTTTTGTGTGTGTATATATATATATATATATATATATATATATATATATATATATATATATATATATATATATATATATATATATATATGTGTGTTTGGTACATAATCTCGAAATTTTGAAATATCGAATTTCAAAATTTCGAGACCATATAGCTGAAACCCCTAAATACCAAAAGACCAGAAGCACGAATTACAAAATCCCGAACACTACACTAAATATACACCACACACATACACATACACACATCTTCACCCAAAACACAAACACACAAACCTACACTACATACAAGCAGGGGTGCAAGCCCCCTGCACCCCCAACACCCCCTACTTAAATATTCTAACTCTAAGGTTGCACTACACAGACAAATACACAAAAACACCACCACACACCTACATTCCTCTCATACACACACATCACAGTCACAACACACACTTACACACACACACTAAAGCCCCTAAACAACAAACTTAAACATAGATACTTACCTGACCTTCCTCCTATCCATTCACAAACCGCAACACCAGAAGCGCTACTTCAACATCTCTGAACTTTGGGATTTTGAAATTTGTTCGGTATTTATGGGTATCAGCTATATGGTCTTGAGATTTTGAAATTCAACATTTAAAAATTTCAAGATTATGTAGTGAACCCATATATATATATATATATATATATATATATATATATATATATATATGTGTGTGTGTGTGTATGTGTATGTTTCTATAGATATATGCATACAGAAATGTGCCAGCATTCTCCATCTCTCTCTCACACATACACACACACACACACACACACACACACACACACACACACACACACACACACACACACACACACACAGCATCAACACAATAGGCAGTGGGAGTAAAATAGTAAAATATGTCCAACAGGAGTTCACCATAACTTACTAAAGTAGAAAGAGATTTATTATGCAAGAATCATCCACAAAAAAAAAATTACATGATGCAGTGTATTAGCTTGCAGTATCCAATGTGCTCATTTTGTTTGGTTTCAATGTGTTATATAAAATATATACTTTACTCCCTTAAACAAAAGGTAAAATTCCTTGTTCAGAAAAGGCATGTCTTTAAATTGGTTTTATTCTTCTTGCTTCCATGTTTGAAACAGTTTCCTTTAGGTAGTTATTTATGTGTGCATGTATTTATTTATTTTTGTTAGTTATGTTAATTGCATCTTTTATATTTATTCATGAAAGTTAATGGGTAGTTGTTAACTCCTTCACTCTGGTACAGCTCTTTTGAGTGTGTACTTTTAACTCCCAGTAGGTGTGGATTAAGCCTTTAAAAAATGAAGTTAGCACCTTAAAGTTCAAACAAATATTCATATCTATGGAAGCATTAGTGCTACTAGAAAATTGTAAATGACATAAATGACAAATGATTCTGGATACATTAATCTTTACAATGGAAGCATTCATTTAGTTTGATGCTTTAGACTGGATTTTATAAGCCAAAATAAAGGCAGTGAATATTAATTGTTTAATGTTGTATAAATAGGTTATGATATCTCAGTAAACATTCAAGCAAGACACATACTGCCAGCAGGATATTCTTCATGCAGCTATGAGCTTTTAAATGAGGCTATGCAGTTCCACCTGTGTTACCTGAATGTTGAGATATTTAGAGAAATATAAATTGCAATACAAATAAAAAGTATGCAGCTAATATTCAATATCTCTTTAGCTGCATTAAACAGAGATCACATATCAATACAATTGTGTTTGCCATCGTGTATGCTTTAAGATGAAATAATTTGATAAATTTTATGTATCATGGTTTTGGAATTATTAATGCAAATATTATCAAGCAATATTTGATGTCTAGAGGCATCAGTAGGAGATAACTGCAGAAATGCCTGGAGGCACACATGGCTGTAATATTAATGTGAGTAAACGTTACATGCATAATGCCTGCACTGTATATTGTCATTCAGTTACTCATGGGGTCATTTTTCCAGTACTTAAGTTATCCTATTCAGTGTGATGTTAAAACCAGAGCCAGTCCTTGCAGGCAGTAAACAAAGAATATATAACCAATCCTAGACTCCAAACCAGTTCATCAAAGAATATACACACATAGCCACAGACAGACACACAGACACACACACACACACACACACACACACACACACACACACACACACACACACACACACACACACACACACACACACACACATTCACACACACACATACACTCACACACACACACACACACACACACACACACACACACACACACACACACACACACACACACACACATGCACACTGATTTGCACCTCTTAGGATCTCCAGTTCACATATCAACATGCCTTTAGGGTGTAGGAGAAAACTGGAGATTAAATACTTGTGGCATAAGGCAGACAAACATATATTCAACACAGAAGGCAACCATGTCTACCAACCAATTAATCAAATTTTATCTGACAAACACATAACAAGGAGCTTAATGATTTTTGTAAATAGTAGTGATTTACAGTAGCAGGTAATTTTTGATCATATCAATAAATTGGGTGTACTGAAATGAAAAGCCTTTTATGGAGAAAGTATGTTTAGCATTATTAATGAATAGGTGGAATTTTGATAAAACTCATAAACCCAGGTCATCATATTAAGCTGACAGAAGATATTAATAATGGATGGACACTTTTCTGATGCCATTTGTTATTAATGCAGCATCGTTTCATGTGCAGTTTTATGTGTACAGTATAAAAAACACATGATGGAATTAAGGTTAAAAATGAGCTTAGATAACATGTGAGACGGTGGCATCTCTTTGGCCTCTCCTTACAAATGCCTTCTTTGATCAACCCCTATTTCATTAAAATCTCCATTTACAGTGATTATGTGAACAGACTTCCACCCACTTTACTGTAAGTAGATGTTATTTACAAAATGTTTGAAGTGTCTGAAGCACCCACATAACTCCATAAATCAAAATCACTGTCTAGAAGATGTAGAAACTTAAAACAACTTCAAAGCACCTAGGCTTCGACATGATGCAGTACAAGTAATAATCAGCTGGGAAATTCTTCTAGTTGCCAGCCTGCCTTAATTCTGCATTTGGAAATCTAAAGATTAATGCAACATTTGTCACCCACCATTGATTATGCCCCCTGATGATGATGATGAAATATGCCATAATAGCTCATTTTTTAATCAGTGTCAGTAAGCAGTGGTTAAACCCTTTTAAAAGAGACCATGTAATTTAATAATGTCTTGCTCTTTTGGCAGCAGGCTCAAAATTATTAATATAAAGAATTATTATTATTATTATTATTATTATTATTATTATTATTATTATTATTATACCATCCCTTCAAAATGTGCTCAGTGTCTTATCCATAAGTGGATCTTGTAAGATATGCCTCCATGTGCAAGTCTCAAATTGACACCTGTAGAAATTAATTAGCTGCACGTTTTTATTTATTCTTCCAAGGCATTATTTTGCAGCACCACAGTAAGCTATGAAAATAATAAAGTCATCAGTTAATCTGTTGGAACTGAATGACTGCAGACTGCATTACATTTTGGAAGCATGGCACAGTAGTTTCACTTCCCGGTGAGATAAATAACAAATGTTTAACAATTCAAGTCTTATGCCTTTGACTTGAAACTCTAGCCACATAGCAGAAACTACAAGCATTTAAGTCCTTTAAATTGCCCCTGCTATATCTGCATGATTTTTTTTTTTTTACTTTTCAATTACTAATTCGATGACCAGGTAAGAGGGCTAGCCAATAGACTCTTTTCTGTCAATTCCCACTCCAAAAAAATACAATCATTAGTCCCAACCCTACTGCACAGAAGGATAAATCCCTGACTCTTAACCAAATGACCTGAACTCAACTATAGACAACATAAAGATTTTTAATGTACAGAGAGATACTCACATCCCTGAGATGACAGACATCATTATGGATTTCAAAGGAGTGAACAAGGGAGAAGCAGCTCCAGGGGTAGATCATTGCTTAGGGCACCTGCTTCTTGTCACCTTACTTTCAGTGTAGGGGAATGAGTGAGCCAGTGATGCCACTTGATCAGAAACAAATGAGCCCTAGGTTGTCTCCTACATCAGGGATGTCTCTCACTCTCTCTCTCTCACACTACAATGGGGAGGAGAGGAGGTGAATGAAATCAAACACTATCACTGATGGGGACTATGCAGTTGTTTGGTTATTGGAGCCTGGAGGAAACACTAGTTAACAAGAGAAATATATTTTATTGTGATATTACAATCAGTGATTATTGCTATGGTCTCTGTTGGATGTTCACTACAAGCAGTGAATTCTAATCTGATGCTCAGCTGCTGTTATTTAAAGAAATATTTATTAGGATATTTTGCTGTAGTATTGGAGGATGACTCACAACTGGCGGCATACCACAACTACACAACCTCCTAGAAAGCAATCAAGTAGCAATAAACACAATCCAGATTGCTGTAAGTATAGTTAGAGTGTTTCTAGGATATGTGAGACTATATCAGAATCCATTTTAAAACTGTACCACTAAGGAGCATTCTCTACTACAGCAAAAATATGATGCTACCACCTAGTTAAATGTTTCCACAAGCATATTATAGCCCCTTAAACATTTTTAGAGCTGAGAAACATATCATCAGGATGCAGCCCCCCAACCCCCAGGTAGAAAGGGCAAAGGACTCATTCTGTGGGCTATACATCAAAAGTATAATATAGACCTTTAGTACTTATAAAACAAATGGGATAGATTATAGAGTTTATAATGTACTCCTCTGAAGAAAAAAAATATGAAAGTAGAAAATTCTGTATTAATTTGATAGGCAGATAATCCAACAGAGAAACAGAGAGTACTGAGGACATGTATAGTCACAGAAAGATTTGTAGATTATTGAATTAAATTGCTAATCAGATTGCAAAAGATCAAACAGCTATGGTCTGTGGGAATACCTAGCTCAGTTTAATTGCACTTGAGATAGAAGGTAAGGGGGAAAGGCTAAGAGATACAAGTTGCAGAAGAAAGAAACTGGTACATATAACCTCCTGAGAGCATTTACCATATAAAGTGTCAATTAAAACATTTTGCATATTTGGTACTGGCTGGAGTATGTTTTAACTGGAATGTTAGTAGTATGAGCATTAACAAATTTACGCTAAGAAGTTAAAGCTATTTCTCAATCGTATTACATAAATTTTATTGTTTTTTTTCAAAATTACATTTCACATTTCATTCAACTATCTTTGTTAATGCATTCATTCATTCATTCATTCATTTATTCATTCATATATTTGTTAATTCAGTTATGCATTTTGAGTACAAGCTTTATGTAGTTGAAAACAACAGGGGAGCCAAAATCAGTCAGATCAAGCAATGAACTAATCTTGCAATGGATATTAGTCCATCACAGAACACACACGCGCACACACACACACACACACACACACACACACACACACACACACACACACACACACACACACACCATTAAATCTGTCCCAGTTACCTAGTTTAGCAAAATAGACACTTGACAACCAAGCAATCAACAATATGAATGTTCAGAGGAATATCAGTTCATTTAACTTTTCAGACATGCACACTCAGTAAAGGTCAGTGAAACAGATATATACATACATACAGATATATAGGTAGATATAGGATGAAACCTTAAACAGAGGTTCCATTTGCCTGAGTTGATGGTAGCTTAGGTGGATGTAAAAGATCCCATGACACCTATTGAAAAGAGTATGGGTCCTTTATTTATATACAAAAATAGCTATTATTTATAACATATGTACATTTTTACAAATATTTGCAAATGTACAAATAAAAAGCTATTCAAACATATTTACACATATTCCTAATTTTCCTTACAATTATACTAAATGTTCATCCCTTTTAGACCCCCACTCATTTTTCCATAACAACCATCTGATTTTTAATTAATATTGTTGCTAAAATCCATTTAAAATTAAACATAATTTCATTTATCCTTTCATTCCATACAACCCATATGACATACAATAACTTTTTTAACATAATCTTAAATTCTTTTCTTATAATATCCACATTTATTCATATCTATGTTTATTTTATCTACTTCTTTTATATATTTTTAAAACTATTCTTTAATAATTTTCCCATAACTTTTTATTCATTTCAAAAACATATACCCTGTAGTTTTTTCTTCTTGACAATGTGCAATTATTATATCACTTTTCTTTTTATATTGCATATTTCCTTTTACTGATAATTTATCTATTGCCGGTATCAATAAAAAAAAAAATTGACATTCTACTTTCTTATTACACAGTTTGCTATTTATTTTGTAGCTGTATTTTTTTCAACTGTTAGATTTTCCCACGGTTTTACATAGGAATGTTTTATCATTACATTCTTATATGCTATTTTTTTCTTTCTTTTTACTTTTCCACAACTTTTTCTTTGTAACATATTATTTCTCCATGTATATACTCTTGTTCTCTTTTACTCTTTTTTACCATACACCAGAATTTGTCATACTTATTTATCATACAGTTTTCTTACTAATATATCATATGTTTCATTTACCCACTTTAGCACTTTGTACAAATTAAAAAAAGCAGCGTAAACCCCTGGGTTAATTAACCCTAAATCACTTTTTTATTTATTTACATATAACAGTCCTCTTTTTATTGAGTTTAATCTGGAACTCCATATAAATGAAAAAAATGATCTGTAGTAATTCCTTTTCAAATACTCTTGGCAACATAAATACACTTGCAAAACATGCTATTTTTCCCATCATTACTGAATATATCAAATAAGCTTTTTTTCTGAATGAAAATATATGTTTTCCAGAAAAGGCAAGTCTTTTATTTTTTTATTGTTTTTTCCCCAGTGCATTCTGCTTACGTCTTTATTACCAAATTTTATACCTAACACAAAAATTTAATTAATTGTGAAATATATACTCCCTATCTTTACTACATCACCTATACCTTTATTTTTCTCCTTACTTAAAGCCATCCTATTACCTCTAGACTCTCATTTGTACAAATTATTACTTCTTTTATCCAAACTGTGTTTTTTGCAATTAATATAATGTCATCTGCATAAGTTAACAGAAATGGAATTCTTAACCCTTCAGGTGTTATATAGCCTGCTTCTATCATTTTATAATTTATCTAACATACATATATACATCCTATCATTACTATATCACCTATACCTTTATTTTTCTTTATTTAAAGCCAACCTATCACCTCTAGAAAATCATTTGCATAAATGATTATGTCTTTTATCCAAATTGTGTTTTTTTGCAGTTAATATAATGTACTCTGCATATGTTAAAAGAAATGGAATTCTTAACCTTTCAGATGTTATATATCCTGCCTCCATAATTTTATAATTTATATAACATACTATTACATCCATAACTAATGCAAAGAGTATACAACTCATTGGACACCCCTATCTTGCATCACTCTTCATATGCCTCTTGGCTTAACCAGCCATTTACATGTATTTTTACTTTATTATTACTATATGCTGACATACATAATTTTCTAATGTTCTTACTTTCATTAATACCCATAACATTGCATTTCCAGATGTATTAAATTCCTTATTAAGGTTTCCTATTTTGATTTTCTCTTTTTCTTTTCTATTCATAATATCATCCCCAATCTCTCTATCATTAATTCTTGACAACCTTCCCTTTATACTATATATATATATATATATATATATATATATATATATATATATATATATATATATATATATATATAGATAGATATATAGTATCCGTAATATTTTCCATTTTAGTTTCAATCTCTTTTTCATTATTTTCATAAAAATCTTATGATCATTATGATTCAACACTATCAGTCTCCAGTTTTCTAATTGTCTTCTATCTTTCTTCCATAAGAATTTAAGTATTCCGCTACATATTTCTTTATAAATAAAACCTTTACTTATCCATTCATTCAAAATCTTTAATTTTTTGCCAATCTATTACATTTTTATATGTCTCATATTCTGTTCCATATGGTCCTGCAGCTGAGTCTACATTTTCTGTTGTAAGACTTTATCTAGCTCATATAAAGAAATCAACTAATTCCAAAATAAAACCCAGAAAGGCAAACATAGTGCAGACCATAAGTAGAAATCCACAAAATTATTTATTCTCTACAAAATAAGCACTTTCGTCCCAAAGTTAAAATTACAGAAACTTCATTAGATACAATTTTAAACACTAGAAAGCATTTTAAATATTAAAACACAGTGACATCATTTCCTTTCTCAGGGCAGCGAGCACTGCTTACTCAAACCACACCCCCTTGATACATGCACAGAACAAGCACACAGCCCAGCTCAGAATGCATATAAAATGCAATTGTAAGCATAAATTAAGCTATAAATGATCCATGTAAAAATATATATTAAAATAAAAAGTAAAGATGTAAAAATATCTTATATGTATATCTGAATAAAACAATTAAACCTATTTGTACTCAACTTTACCTTTCCAGTGCTTTTAACTTTAAGAGACTAGTAATGGAGAGACTGTCATTAAGTCCTGGCCATGACAACGAATTTAAACACAGCTGGCAGGATAATTCTCTCTTTTCCAGAATATGAGGCCATGCCCCCCCCTTTCAGACACAGATAAAACATCTAATATAATAAACTTGAAAGTATGTCCTAAATTCAGTGAAATATGTCTAGCTAAGGCATTTGTTTCACAAACATCACAAATATTATGAGCATGTTCACTTATCCTATTTTTCAGTTTCCATTCTGTCTTCCCCACATAGAAACAGTTACAGTCCATACATAACGCAAGGTAGACTAACCTTTCAGTGATACAGCTACAGCTACCAGGAATTCTTATTTTCATCTTGTTAACAATAAATTCAGTGCCTTCCAAAATGTAGGGACAAAACTTACATTGACCACATTTAGACATATATCAAACAGTGGTTTGAGATTGTTGATGTTCAAAAAGGTATTTCAAATTAAACACTTTCCTATATATACAAGAGGGGCTGTCTCCCACTAATTTTCTTAAATCTTTGTCATTATTAATAAAGTGCCAGTTTTTAACAAGAATGTTTTTAATAACAAAAAATTTATTTGAAAACACTGTAGAAAAGCTGGACTGATAGTTAATACTATCCCTCTGTTGTGGTGTTTGTTCAGCACTAGGAGAAACCACTCCAGTTTGTTCTATTTGTGCTGTAATAGGACCATCATTATTATTGTTTGATATGACCAGCTCAGTCATATCTAAATTCTCATGTACTTTGGCCCTTAAAATTGGTAAAAAGTGGCCTTTGTTCCATTTTTCCTTAACCTCATCCATGATTTCATTTAATAAGATGTCAGGGTAGCCACTTTTGGCAAATATGTTCTTCAAATTTACACATTTATCAATAAAGGCTTGCCATAAACTCACCATACTGACTCCCCTAACAAACTGGCCTATTACAACCACCCGTTTTTGTGTTAATGGGTGGTAGCTACTAAAATGGAGGAAACTATTTGAATACGTTTTTTACAATACATTTCAGCCACAAATCCACTATTCACCTTTTTTAACAACACGTCTAGGTAAGAAATCTCATCTTCACTTATGGAATGACTAAATTTTATGAATGTAGTAATAGTATTAATGTAGTCTAGGAATGGTTCCACTTGGTCCCTTCCACAGGATAAAAATCTCATCAAGGAAACGGGTATAAAATTGGCAATAAAGAAAAAAATGGTGAATCCTTCAGAAACCCATTTTCCCATTCCAACATGACTATATTGGCATATATGCCCCAGCAAGAGGAGCCCATTGCCACACCTTGGACTTGCAATGTCTATGCTTGTGTCAAGGGGGTGTGGCTTGAGTAAGCAGTGCTCACTGCCCTAAGAAAGGAAATGATATCACTGTGTCTTAGTATTTAAAAATCTCTCTATTGTTTTAAATTGTATCTGATGAAGCTCGTATAATTTTAACTTTGGGATGAAAATGCTTATTTTGTGGAGAATAAATTGTTTTGTGGATTTAAACTTCTCGTCTGCACTGTTTGCCTTCCATATAAAAAAACCTCCTTTACCAACTCCTTATTATCTTTTTCTGTTAACTATTTTGCTGTCCTTCCTATTTTCACTACCTTCTTTTTTCTTTAAACATTTCTTGTATATATTTACTACAGTATTTCTAATCTTTTCCTGAGTTCTTTCTCCACCTTCTTTTATGTTATTTCTCTCATTACACTACCATCTTCCTGTACTAATCTGTATAAGTAACTTGATGCTTCTTCTCTTTTCTTCTTGTAAAAATATCCTTACTTAAAAATTACAATTCTTGTATTTTTCTTAATTTCTTTCATATAACTCTTTTTCTTTGTCAGAGTACTTTCTATCATTATGTTCTAAATCTTTCAATGCATCATTATATGTTCATTTATATTTATTTTTCACTACCTTTTTCATGTCATATTGCCACTTTTAAAAAATATATTTTTCCTTAAATATCATCCACCATTCACAGCAATTTTTATAAAATGTTCTCATAGTAATATGATCTTTTCATAAATGTATCATTAATCTCTTTCCTTCTTTATTCCATGCTTTCTCATTTATGCTTTTTATTCATTTTGCCTTTTTTATATATTCTTTGTTTTCCTTTATTTCTAGCCATATTGCAAGATGATCAGAAAATCCTGGACTACATCACCTTCTACTATAACTAACTCTTCTAATACTATAAAATAATATATTTTCAGTTCTATACATGCCACTGTTATAAGTCCATAATATGTTGTCACAGTGTTTTAACTTATATATTATAAATTCTAACATTTTCTTATGTAATTTCCTTTCTTTTTATGCTTGCCTTTTAAATCACAAAATATGATGTTGTTATAATATTCATACTCATGACCACATAGTTTAAAATCTTATGAAATAAACTGTTCCTTGATTTACAATTTGTATAAGTATATACTGTTATAATTATATATGCTTGCTCTTTCCATTTCAAATCTACAATAGTTAATCTTCCAAGATTTGCTAAAGTTACATTTAATATCTTTATTATATTTCTACAGAATATGGCTATTCCAGAACCTCTCTCTTTTCCCAAGTTCCAGATTAACTTTCCTCCTCACAGTTTCTCTGTTTGTAGTCTTTCTTCCTTTGTTAAAATCTTGTGTCTTCTAATATAATTACATCTACATCACATGTATTACACCACTCCAGAATCCAAATTCTTCTTACAATATTCTTAACACTGTTCATATTTATAGAAATCACTCTAAAAAAATTCCTTGGATTCATGGGTTCTTAGGTTCATAGTAAATTTCTCAGCTAACTGCCTTAATGGGCCATTATAAGCCTACCAATTTCCCTCCAAAAGGTGAGAATCAAAAAATGTACCTTGTGTCTGTGAGTCAAACAATGTATATAATTTTCATCCATTTACTTTCTTTTTTCTTTTATACTTGTCCCTTTTTCTTTTTCTGCCCTTTATCATTTTACCAATGTAATTCATCATTTCTCTTTTACTATCTTTCAGTTTATGTCTTCTTCTTTACTTATTTCAGAACCTTCTTCTATGTCCTGTTTATTATTTTTTCTCATTTATTTTTTTCTATTTCTACTTCTAAAATTCATTTTCTTTGTTCATTGTTTTCTCTTTCTTTCCCTTCTTCTTTTATGATACTCTTATTTTCATTTTTACAATCCATCTATATATGTCCAATTTTGTTACATTTATAACATTTCAATTCACATTTTTTTGGCATCATGTCTCATTTCTCCACAAATATAACATTTTCTTTTAGGACAGTTACTTATCAAATATCCATCTTCTCCATAAATAAAAAAAAATGATTTTGGCTGTCCCCAGTATTTTACGACATCTGTCTTCCCCTCCACATGTATCATCCTTGGTATATGTATAATATTTTCTCTTTCTATTTTTAACACATTATTATAATCCCAATTACCAGTTTATAAACTGCTTTTATGATAAACTTTTGCAATGTCCAGTACTTCTTCACATAAAGTTTTCAGATGTCCTTTCAAGATCCCTCTTTCCACTGCTGTGTTCCTGTTATTTTATCACATAAAGTTTTCTTGGGTTATAATCTTTTTTTGCATTTATAATTTAACATTTGTTGACCGAGATTGTCCAACTGAGCTGAAGAGCCCTTTTTCAGTGGAGGCCCGGGGAGAAAAGCTCCAACATATTATACAGTTTTCATTATAAATTAGGATTAAACAGCAATGTTACAGAATTATTACATGGCATTAAGTAGCAATACAATGTTATACAGTGTCAATAATCAGGCGTATAGCAAAACTATTTCAAGATGTATAAAAAGAAATATGTCATTAAGATGAATATAGTTTCTGGGGTAAGTGGTTACAAAAACCCAGTTTAATCACAATGTAGTTGCATAAAGGCAAGACAATTACAATAGAATGTTTCTCTGAGGTGATTTGCTTAATAGATTTTAGAAGACAGTAGAAAGAATATTCAAGGAAGATTAGAGAGAGCTAGTGAGAAGAGTGAGTTAAGTGCAGAAAGTAGATTAAGGTATGGGAAGTAGGGAATGTTTAAGGAGGGAGAGTGCAGTGGCAGGACCAGTAACTTTTAAAGTGCTCTTTGGTGGCTGTCTTAAATTGTTTAGGATGTGTAAGGGTACTGATTTCTATTGGGAGCCAATTCCAGGCAATAGTGGGGTGATAGCTGTACATGTTGCATCCAAATTTAGACTTGGGTTTGTAGATTTGTAGTAGGTCTTGGCTAGAGTTTCAGAAAGGTCTGGAAGGAGAATAATGGGAAATGAGAGGGGATAGTGCTGGGCAGTAGGAAGGTTGGTTTAGGATAGAATGGATGATCTGGAGCTGAGAGAGAAGAAGCTGGTGGTGTAATTCAAGCCAGTTTAGGTGTTTTAGAAAGAGACAGTGATGGGATTTGTAGGTTTGTTGGGCAGCAAATCTAGCTGCCTTGTTGTAGGTAGATTCAAGTTTGGGCAGGAGTGCTGAGCTAAGATTTGTGAGAATTTGAGAATTGTGTATTAGACTGAGTAGAAGGTAGGTAAGAGAGAGAGTAATCGTGGCTTCAGAGGTAAGGAATTGCTTATTATGGTAAAGAAGCCCTAGTTTTGAATGAGTCTTTTTGATACAGTTATTAACATGCAAGTCAAATTTAAACTGATCGTCAATGGTTACGCCTAAGAGCTTAGTGCTGGATTCTGCCTGAATGGGAGTGTTATTAAGGGACTGTATGGAGAAGGAGAGTTTAATATTGCTGAACTTTTTAGGTAGGAAGAGTAACAGCTTTGTTTTTTTAGGGGTAAGGATGAGCTGGTTGTTGGAGAGCCATGTTTCAACTAAGTTAAAAGATGCCTGAGTAGCTGAGAAGAGCTTAGAGGGAGAGTTGGCTGTGGTGATGACTGCAGAGTCATCTGCATATTGCACTAAAGATGACTGAGGACAGGAGGTGTAGAGCTGATTAGTAAAGATTTAAAAAGTAAAGGCTCTAGGATAGACCCTTGAGGTACACCCATTTTTACAGGGAGAGGAGGGGAGAGTGCAGAGTGCCGCCTCACTGATTTAAATCTGTTAGTGAGGTAGCAGGAGAATCATGCAACAGTATAAGAGGAGAAGTTGAGGTGATGCAGTCTGTGCAACAGAAGAGAGTGTGAGACAGTGTTGAAAGCTTTTGAGAGGTCCAAGAATAGGCAAGAAATATGTTTATGGCCATCCATGACTATAGAGACAGTGTTGAGGAAGGATAATACAGCTTTGGTGGTGCTATGTTTGGGTCTAAAACCGTTTTGAGTGGGTGTAAGAAGATTTTCCTGTATTAGATACTGCATAACTTGGTTATGAATACATTTTTCTAGTACTTTAGAGATAGTGGAGAGGATAGCGTAGGTCTAAAGTTGGAGATATCAGAGGAGTTACCTCCTTTGTGTATAGGTAGAGTGTAGCATTGTTTCCAGATGGAAGGGACTTTAGATTCAGAGACAGAGTGATTAATTAGGATAGATACAAGGAGAGCAAGAGTGTCAGCTGCTAGTAGAAGAAAAGTGGAAGGAATATTGTCAGCTGATGCTGAGCATGGTTTTTATTTAGAGAGTAGACTTTTGATGTAGCTAGTAGGTACAGGTTTGAGGGAGAAAGTATTTGAGAAAATAGTATAAGGAGTAGGTTCAGAAAATAGTAGTAGAGGAGTTTGGGTTAGGGTTCAGTAGCTTAGATATTGAATTGATAAAATAGGTTTTGAAGATAGTGGCCATTTCTTCAGATGTCTTGTCTGGGCATGGATTGGGGGAGCTAAGATTACCAGGATGTAATATTTGGTTATTAGAGTTCCAGATTTTTTCAGGATTAGATTTTAGGGCTGCGGGAGCTTTGTTATAGAAGTCCTTTTTATCTGTGTTTTTGTGTTTTTTTGTCAGATTTCTGAATTCTTTATATTTTTGCAAGTCTGCAGGGAGCTTAGTTTGTGACCATTTTTTCCATAATTTGTCTCTAGTTATCATAAGGGTACTAGTGGCTTTTGAAAGCCATGAGATGTGGTGGACTTAATCAGGACTTTACGAGGGGGAGCAAGTGAGTCTAAGATGCAAAGGAAGGTGGAGTTGAAAGGTAGGACTGCTTCTTCTAGTGGAAGTTATTGGCCATTTTGGGCTAATTTCCATCTCTTTCATTTCCCTGCTATAAAACCTGCATTTGTGAGGTTTTTGCACTTGTATACAGCTCAGCAAACTCCTGCCTGGTGCCCTGCAGAGTTCTACAGCAGCAGAGAGACAAAAGAGACTTTGGAGTGATGAAGTATCATTTTTCTGCATTTTCTTGCTGCGTTTAGCTAATTCCACCTAAAACGTCAATTTTTTTAGTGTTTCTGTGATTTAAAAAGCTTGCTTCAGCTGCATATTGTACTTATTTTACTGCCTGCACTTTAACAAAATAATTTTTATGTTTAAATTACCTATTTAACTGTTGTAGGCTACACAGTCAAGTGTGATAGCCATTTATGTGCATTTAAAGTGTTTTTTGATTGTATCTGCTTTATTTTCTGAAAAAAAATACTTGTTTTCCCATCTTTCTAAGCTAGTATAGTCCAGTTTTCAGGTTAGTGCTGAATTCAGGGCTGTGGTACAAGTTTCTGTGTTTGACCATACCTTACTTGGATAGAAGGAAGTTTCTCTGTTCACTTGTGAGAGAGAGGAGCTTTGAGCAGCCTATATTTCCCTGGAGGAGTGGTTTCAGCCCAGAAATTAGTAGTTTATTGGCCATTTTGAGCTAATTTCTATCTCTTTCATTTCCCTGCTATAAAACTTGCATTTGTGAGGTTTTTCTGCTTGTATACAGCTCAGCAAACTCCTGCCTGGTGCCCTGCAGAGTTCTACAGCAGCAAAGAGACAAAAGAGAGACTTTGGAGTGATTAAGTATTATTTTTCTGCATTTTCTTGCTGCCTTTAGCTAATTCCGCCTAAAACACCAATTTTTTCGTGTTTCTGTGATTTAAAAAGCTTGTTTCAGCTGCATATTGTACTTATTTTACTGCCTGTACTTTAACAAAGTCATTTTATGTTTAAATTACCTATTTAACTGTTGTAGGCTACACAATGAAGTGTGATAGCCATTTCTGTGCATTTAAAGTGTTTTTTTGATTGTATCTGCTTTATTTTCTGGAAATAAAAGCAAAAAGAACAACAAAAAAAAAAAAAAAAAAAAAAAAACAATACTTGTTTTCCTGCCTTTCTAAGCTAGTATAGTCCAGTTTTCAGGTTAGTGCTGAATTCAGGGCTGTGTTACAAGTTTAAGTGTTTGCCCATACCTTATTTGGATAGAAGGAAGTTTCTCTGTTCACCTGTGAGAGTGGGGAGCTTTGAGCACTCTGTCTGTACCTGGAGGAGTTGTTTCAGCCCAGAAATTAGTAGTCTATTGGCCATTTTGGGCTAATTTCTATCTCTTTCATTTCTCTGCTATAAAACCAACATTTGCGTGGTTTTCTGCACCGGGCAGTGCCAGTTAGCTACGTTATAACTATTCCTGGCTTCACAAAGTCTACTCTTCAATTTTTCCCTTAGAACTAGACAAACTTTCAACTTAAGCACTCAAACCATTCACTTCTCATCCCGGCACTTGCTCAAAACTCATAGCATGCACTAATAAACCTTAGCACTAGACCTCCACCCCCATACTGTAGAGAAGGACAAGGCACTCTATTCGACCTTACCAGCCAATCAGTAAAACAGTTCACTGTACCTATCCAGGCATGTCCAAAGAGCAGTTTTAGGTGTACTCTTTGGTCCAACTGGTTAATCTGGGCATTTTGAGGCAATGTTACAACTGCCTCATGTACACCGACAACCCTCTCCTCCTACCACCATACACTAATACATGCAAGAGCTGCAATTATACAGCCAAACTGGAGGCTAAGCTCTCTCAACACAAGACTGGAACAGACAGTCAAGAGGAGAAGGGAATTACTTGCATCACACCAACAGTCTCATATAAACCTATGAAACCAGCACCCGCAGAAAACACACATACACGAAAACATACCCAGAGGCTCTAAATAAATTCTGCAAAAGCAACAGCGACCTCCAAAGCAGATATCCAAGCAACCACCCCCCCCCCAACACAAACCAGGAAACACATACTTCACAAAACCAGTGTGCCATGCAATCACAGCCCTTAAGGCAAAATGACATACCCAACACACTAGTAATAGGTGACTCTATAGTCAGGCACACTGATGTCCCACTCACTAGGCTGAACAAGGAGAAGATTACTGTTAGCTGCCTGTCAGATGCCAGGCTCTGCCACATAACACAAACACTCAGGTCACTCCAGAACAAGTACAAATACGACTCTGTCATTGTCCGTTTTGATGTGAATGACCTGAGCCATACCTCCCTAGACTACATGAAAAGAGACATAGAGGAGCTCTCTGATCACGTAGCCCAGGCCAGTATTACCCTGATCCTGAGTAGCATCCTGCCCTTACCAAGAATGATACCACAGTGTAAAGAAAAAAATTATCAATTTTAACAATTGGCTAAGCTTCTGGTGTCATTCAAAGGGGATCCAGTGTCTGTCAACCTGGGATGACATGTTTGACAAGCCACACTGCTTCACTAGAAACGGCTTACACCTGTCACCCTTAGGCTTTCGAATACTGGCCAAGGCTCTTGCCATCGCCATAGTGCCTTTTTTAGTCAAGGCTCAAAAGACAAACCCACCACCATAAATAGTACAAGTAACAAAAAACTGAGGGTAATGCTACTCAATGCCAGAAGTCTAAACCTCAAAATGCATGCACTCGAGGCACTCCTTAGTATGGAGAAAATCTATATATGTGCAGTAACAGAAACCTGGTTTAAGGCTCCAGAGAGCAACCCAGTACTACCAGGCTACAACTCATACCATACATTTCAGCCACAAAACTCGGACCAAAATACAAAAGGCGGGGGTGTATCCATATTCATCAAGGTTACCCACACCACCAGGTTAGTGGCACAGCATGATGCTTCAGAGATCATCCACATGCAACTAACAATGGGCAAAACTGCAGTTCAAATTGTAGCTTGCTACAGATCACCCACCATGTCTCAGGACCCCCATTCTGCATTTCTGGAAACACTGGGAAACATAAAGGTCCTACCAAACACCCTGATATTGGGTGATTTCAATTACCCAAACATTAACTGGGAGAACTACTCAAGTACTAACTCCCTTACCCAACATTTCCTAGAATTTATAAACTCAAATGCCCTGGATCAACTGGTCAACACCCCCACCAGAGGTGACAACATATTGGACCTGGTCATCACCAACATGGGCAAATGGTGTTCCACACCAGAGGTCAACCCCTCGCTGGTTAGATCTGACCATAAACTAATCACTCTGGATATCTACATTCTGCCCCCACCCTGGTCAAAGAAACCACCATGAAAAACATTTCAAAAGCAAACTTCACATTACTTAAGACCAAGGTGGAAAGTTTCAAAGCCCCCATGCCAAAGGATGATACTGTCCAAGCTGCAAAATCCTTTACTAATTCACTCTACGGGCACATACAAGAATGCATGGATCATGCTATGTCAAGCAAAACCAAGACTCACTCCTCCAAGAAAAGGAAACGAGTCTGGTGGACCCCTAACATAAACAAGCTATACAATAGAAGGGGGAAACTAGTACAGAAAACAGTAAAATCCCAAGAAAGGAAGACATTCCTGATCAGTATCAGCAAAAAACTACAATCCGTCATAAAATCATCCAAGGCTAGCTTCAAAAGAATAATTTCCAAGGACTCCAAAGATAACCACAAGGCATTATTTAGCTATGTCAAGAATCTAAGTGGTAATTCTCTGATCTGCTCAGAGTTATTGCAGAATGGCACAAAATACACTGAACCGACTGATATCGCCAACATCTTGGCAGACAGATTCAGTGCAAACATCACCCCCCTCTCACCCTCAAAAGGGCCCATAACCATACAAGAAGAATGTAGTGCCCCTGAAATCACAGACACTCAGGTTAAAACAGTCCTCTCCAAAGCCAAAAACACAGCATCAATGGGACCGGCCGGTGTCCCAGGCTGCATCCTACATGAGCTCAAAGATGAAATAACACCTCACCTAAACACACTGTTCAAACTCAGCCTCTCCACAGGCTACATGCCCATAGAGTGGCACACAGCAACGGTTATTCCGCTCCACAGAGGTGGAGCCACAACAGACCCCGGGAACTATCTCCCTATAAGCCTAACTAGCTTGGTCTGCAAGGCTATGGAGCGCATCATCATGGATCTCATAAACAGAGACATTGGGAACCTCCAAACACTAGACCCTACCCAGTTTGGCTTTGTTAAGGGCAGATCATGTCTACTAAACCTGGTGAACTTCTTTGAGACAGTTACCAAGGCTATAGATGAGAGAAAGGTGGTACACACAGCCTACCTAGACCTCGCAAAGGCCTTCGACACCATTCCCCATTCAGGTATTATAGACAAGCTCATCAACCAGAACATAACCCCCTACATCACGAGATGGGTTGGCAACTGGCTCATGGACAGAACCCACATGGTAAGAGTTGTGGGAGCCAGGTCTGACTCTTAACCGGTTACAAGTGACGTTCCCAGGGCTCAGTCCTAGGACCCCTCCTATTTGGCATATACTTCTCAGAGATACAGGCAAGCACAGAAGGACTATGGCTGACCAAGTTTGCAGACGACTGCAAACTAGGGGCTATAATTGACTCTCCGGCGGACACAGACATCCTCCAAAAGGGTCTCACTGAGACAGATATCTGGTGTCAAAACCATGGCCTCAAGCTAAATGACAAAAAGTGCATAGTTATCCCCTTTGGAAAAAACAAAGTACCCACAAACTACCACATAGGTGGTAGCCTCCTAAATATGGAAGAAGTAATAAGGGATCTGGGGACCCAAGTAGATAACCTCTCCTTTGATAATAACATTGCCACAGTAATTAGAAAATCCTTCTATGTGGCTCACCTAATCACAAAAGGGTTTGCATCCATAACAAAATAGGTCATTGTGCCCCTGTAGGCATCTCTCATCAGACCCATCATAGAGTACAATGCCCCATTTCGGATGTACCTAACAAGACACCTGCAACAGCTGGAAAGACCACAAAAGTACCTCACCAAGAGGATCACTGGCCTCAAACAGATGCCCTATGTAGCTCGACTGAAGAAACTCCAGCTGTATTTGGTTGCATACTGCCTACTCAGAGGTGATCTCTGCCTCACATACAAGACCATGTCTAACCCAGAATTGATGGACATGCTCCAACTAAAGAAAACCATATCCCCTCGAGCCGCACACTGTAGGGATCTAAACCTCACCACAACAATAAATAGGACGTGCTGGAGGGATAGATTCTTGTCCCAGAGACTTGCCATGCTCTGGAACAAGATTACAATCTACATTAGGCAGAGCTCCTCGCTAACCCTCTTCAAGAGAAATCTTGACAAGTGGATGGGAAACAGAATGTTTACCCAGGGGATCACTTCAATAGCTCTGCTGGACAGAGGCACAGGGAACTAATCTAAGGGGGTGGTGAAAGCCAACACATTCCAGCTAGGCTTAGAAATGCCTTCGGGCAGATAGCCTAGTACCTACCTATGAACCTTTGAACCTATGAGTTGGATAAGGAATTTCCAGTTTACTTTAGAGAGGAGGACATTAAAGGTTTCTGGATGGAAGTTAGAGAGTTTGCGACAAGTGATAAATCTAGGAGGTTTTGAGAGGTGAGAATGAACCTAAGCACTTTTATAGGGGAGTGATCATTCAGGGTGTTTGGTAGGGTTTCAGGGTTATGATATTTGGAAGGATTAAATGCAAGTACCCAGTCAATAAGAGTACTAGATGTGTGAGAGTTGTTTGTATGAGTAGGTTGGGAGATTAGCTGTGTACAGCCATATAAATTAATATGAGTACTAGAGTTTTTATTACTGAGACTTAACCAGTTAATGTTGACATCCTCAAGGAGGATCATTTAATTGGGGATGTGTTGAGAAAAGTATGAAAGAATATTTTTGAGCAGAGGAATGTTGTCTCCTGGAGGAATATAGATGGCTGCTACTGTGATAGTAGTGTGGTCATTGATTTTAAGTTTAGCTGTAAGTAGTTTAGAAGAAGAAAAGGATGGGATAGGTTTATTAATACATGTAATGGTGAGGTAGTTGAGGTAGAGGATGGTTACATCACCTTCATTTTTGTTTTGGTGATCTATGCGGAGTATATTATAACCAGGGGGGAGAATGGCGTTTTAGCCAAGTCTCAATTAAGGTGATGGTATCAGGGGTGTGAAAGGCTATCCAGTCATGGATTTCACTAACTTTGGTTAGAATGCTATGGGCATTCATAGAGTAAAAGGAAATATGTTTGTTTGGAGAGGATGAGTTTATTAAGTAGGGAGAGGTAGAGTTATGCATGGTGGGATGACGGATGGGCCCAGGATTTGGATGTATGTCTCCTGATAGAAGCAGGGCTACATGAAGGTGGTAAAGTATGAATTTAAGTGGGTTGTAAGTCAAGTACTTAGTCTTGGTTTTAGATGCTAGACAGTGAGGGGGAGGAAGTTTGAATTTAGGCAGTGGGATGTTCATAGAAAAGATAGAGGAGGAGATTGTAATAGGGTACTGCAAAGATGAAAAGCAGTTAGTATGGGGATTAGTGGGATCTCTATGGACAGGTGGTAATGGAGTAGTACAAGATGTAAGAATGAGAAGGAGAAGTAATTGAGGCAAGAGGAAGATGGAGAGGGTTGCAATAGCCATGGCCTAAGGTGGGGAAATAGGGTTGGGATGGAGTGAGGAGTGGGTAAGGGACTAGAAAATAAGTTGTTGGACCTGTTAGAGAGTTGAAGTAAAATTTAAGTGAAACAACCTGTAGGGGGAGTAGGAGATATGTAGAAAGCAGGAGGATTTGCAGCAGACTAAACTATGAAGCAATAAGTAGGGAAGGGTAGTAAGGAAATCTATGTAAATGTATCTAAGGTAGTAAGGAAATCTATGTAAATGTATCTAAGGTAGTAAGGAAATCTATGTAAATGTATCTAAGGTAGTAAGGAAATCTATGTAAGTGTAACTAAAGTAGAAAGGAAATCTATGTAAATGTATCTAGGGAAGTAAGGAAATCTAAACAAAGAAGCTTTTAGATATTTGACTTCTACACAAGAGTACATGTAAATGTATCTAAAGTAATAAGAAAATCTATGTAAATGTGTCTAAGGTACTAAGGAAATCTATGTAAATGTATCTAACGTAGTAAGAAAATGATTTTCTCATATATTTGATTGTCTAAATGACAATCGAATATATGATAGTAAACCCTGTATTTGACCCTATTCAGGCCCATCAGTGTGTACAATGCCCTATTTGGTATGTACCTGATCAGGCACATGCAACAACTAGAATGTCCACAGAGGTTCCTCACAAAATGAATATGTGGTATAAATAGCATGTCCTATGTACTGTAGATCACCTCAAAGCCGTATCTCTGTCCTCTGTTTCCTACAAATGATTTAGAATTGATCTATACCTTGAATACAAGGCATCCTTGGATCACTCTCTGTTGGACCTTTTGCATATCCACAAAAATGAATCGCATCAGCATTACTAGATCTAAGGATTTAACTTTTGCTTGCAATATAAATAGGATGTGTTGGAGGGACAGGTATGTGACGAACAGAATTCCCATTTTCTGGAAGTGGCTCCCCATCCATGTGAAGCACAGTTCTTCTCTAATCTTATTCAAAAGAAACATGGACCAGTGAATGGGAAATCAGAAATATAACCGTGGTCTAGCACCTATGTCTCTAATAGACAGAGGCAGTCTATAAATCTTACACTAACTTATATATACCCCTTAAATTAACCTCTAAGGTACATAAACTTGTGGGATACATTTAGAATGCCTAGCTAGACTTACAAAGGCCAGAACATAGACTTGCAGGATACATATGGGATGCTTGGCTAGGCTTAGAAAGGCTCTAGTGCTCATTAGCCTGGTATACACCTATGAACTTATAAATATGTTCATTCATACAATTAAATAAGTTAAAAGTGTTACTTAAGAACTATGCAGGTAAGGAAGTGATTCCGGCAGGCAAAATATCTCTTTAAGTGGTTTATTTGCATATGTGAGCTAAGATGGCTAGTATAAGTTCACAGGTTAGTACTAGGCTAACTGCCTTTGTAGGCCATTTTAAGCCTAGTCATTTACCCCATCTGAGAATCAGACCCCGGACCTTGTGTTTGGAAGGTAAATGCTGTAGGTGGCAGCCAGAGAGTAACAGACTTGCCATGGCTAAGATACTGACAGCTGCCAAATCCATGCCAAATAAATTAGAAGACAATGTCCTTAAGGGCAAAGGATGAAATCAGAAGAAATGATAGCCTACAATACTATTAAGTCAGGACAGTACCTTATGTTCTTAAGCCTAAAGTACCAATGGACTGATGAAAGAAAACTGATAGTGTTTTGCCTAAAATGAACAGTGACCCAGAAAGAAATAACTATATTCATAGCTCCAGTGCTTAATAAAGAGACAAATACTTAATAAAGAGACAAAGATGGGGTTATTATTCCTGCAGATATTTCATTATTGCATTTAACCCTGTGCTAAGGGCAGTGCAGTATTTCTTGACAAGAACTGAATGTATTTTCAGAAAAGAACAAAATGGCCCCAAGTTAACCTCTTACCAAAAATAAAAATGCATCAAGTACTTCAACTTCAAAATAATAAATATTTATTAAAATGCTATCAACAAAGGCATTGAGCTTGCCACTTCACTGATTTGTAAAATAAATGCTTTGCAAAGTTTACTTTTTATATTCACTTCAAGCAATGCTATATCCAAATGAAAATTCAGTTAAAATCACAATTAGGCAGTAAGCTTGTGAAACCTTTAAGAAATTAACCATTTATTTTCTGTATATTTATTTTAATCAAGGGAAAATTTGAGCTTAATATCGAAACCTGAAGCCTTACATGCTTCAAACAACATGCATTGTATTGTGGTTCTTGATCTAATATTGTGGTTCTTGATCTAATAAATGGGAATCAATCTATTTTATTAGTGAAGTAAGTCTTCAGACACTGGAATTTTAAATAATGCTTTTGTGATGAATTAATGTTTATCTAGAAAATCCATTCTAAATCCAATTTTATATCTCACTTAGTGTTTATTTCTTTCATTCTTTCTGTTACCTTTTGCCTTCAAAGTATCTAGTCATTATGCCCAGTCATTGCCCTGCACTTTGGCAAGATCAAGTCATAGTTCAGCCATCATCTAGGTACCCCTGAGTTTTTTCTGGTTTTGGCTCTAAACTCATCCCTCTTCACTGATGTGCACACCTGCAGATGTAAAGACCCGTTATACCTATCTCTGTGAGGATTCATTCAATTGCACATAACCCATAATGAGTACCATATAGATGTGGCTTAGCTGAGCTAAGCAGACATATCTGCTGTCCATATGCTACATGCAGGCCACTTCTGTCTCTAGTATATGCTAGCACTGCAATATGACAGAACACCTCCCTCCCCTCCCAAAGGATGGGGAAAACTGCTATCAGTTATTCATTACCTAGTCATCAAAAGTCATGTATATATATATATATATATATATATATATATATATATATATATATATATACTACTTCAGAAGCTTAAAGTTTCAAAACTTTGAAAATCAAATGGCCAAGACCATAAGACTGAAGTTTTGAAACTTCAAAAACTTAATAAAAAACAAAAAAAAACATTTTGTTTACATTTTTGCAGGGGGGGCAGCCCCCCTGCACCCCTATACCTCCTGCTGATTAAATATTCCAACTCTAAGATTGCACTACATTGAGGAAAATGGCAAGTATCCCATTCTGCTCTGTACAGTGATCTCCATTTAAAACGTTTGAAGTTTCAAAACTTCGATCTTATGGTCTCAGCCTTTTGAAGTTTAAAGTTTTGAAACTTCGAGCTTCTGAAGCAGATCCACATATATAGATATATATATACATATATATATATATATATATATATATATATATATATATATATATATATATATATATATATATATATATATGTGTATGTATATATATATATATATATATATATATATATATATATATATATATATATATATATATATATATATATATATATCTGTACATTTATCATAGTTAATGCAACATAAAAACTTTAACAGATGCAGGAAGTTGCCATATAAACCAAATAAGATTTTACAGGTTTGCCAGACTACTACACTTTTAAACTTGACATACACAGACACATACATGCAAACATTTCAGGCACAGAAAATAATACCTTTCTAGACTGCCAATATACAAAAACAGTCATTCCCTTAATAATTCCCATAAAAAGTGTCCAATTCATTCTTAAAAATATCTGAACTAGTTTTTGCTTTAATATAATTTAGTAGAATATTCCATCATCCATGCATCAGCTACTTCCTCTGAGAACCTTAGTACATATCTGTCTCTCTCTTTCTCTCTCTCTATATATATATATATATATATATATATATATATATATATATATATATATATATCTAGGTCTACTTGATAACACCGACATGCCAAAACACTGACAACGAGAACACCGAGACCGAAAGATGGACAACTGAGATGACTGACAGTTTAAAAGCCCGATGCTGAGAACACCAACATGTTAGGTAAGTGTGCGATAGTGACAGACTTTAGGGTTGGGGGGGGGTTAATTGAGTTAGGGTTAGGGTGCGGGTAAGGTAAGTGTGAGATAGTGACAGACTTTAGGGTTAGGGGTGGGGCTAAGTGAGTTAGGGAGCGGGTTAGGTAAGTGTGCGATAGTGACGGACCTTAGGGTTAGAGTTTGGGTTAAGGTTAGTGCATAGATAGTTGTGTATGTAAGGTTTAGTGTAGGTTTGTAAGGTTTTTTGGTGTGCTTGTGGTGTGTGTGTGTTTTTAGTAAAAGGTATTTGTTTTGTTTTGTTGATTGTGGAGATTGTGGTTTGTTGGGCATGTGAAGTTTCATGCTTTTAAACTGTCGGTCATCTCAGTTGTCGATCTTCCAGTCTCGGTGTTCTCGTCTTCGGTGTTTTGGCGTGTCGGTATTTTGAGGTAGACCTTTAAATATATACATATATATATATAGGTGTGTGTGCGTGTGTGTATGTGTGTGTGTGTGTGTGTGTGTGTGTGTGTGTGTGTGTGTGTGTGTGTGTGTGTATATATATATATATGTGTGTATATATATATATATATATATATATATATATGTATATATATATATATATATATATATATATATATATATATATATGTATATATATATATATATATGGTGCAATTTCAATATAGAAGTCCCGATCTTCTCATTTTCGATGTAGTGTAAATTCGATGGTTTCATAGGAAACCATATATATATATATATATAGATATATGTACATACTAATGATTCTCCATTACTGTTTGATATCTCCAAACATTTCTAGAGGTAGTCATCTCTAAATGCCCTAAATATGTAAATAAGATCTCATCTTAAAAATCTATATAAAACACCGTACAAGTTCAGATATTTTAATCTTTCATAATAAACTCTCACATCCATAGATGCCTAGATATATTTTCACTGTATTCTTTCCAATTTTCTTACTCTAGTTTTATGATAAGGTTTTCACATTATTACTCCATACATTTCTGGTTCTAACGTAGCGTACAAACAATGGTTTCATCACTTCTAACTTCTTAGACTTTATAAAACTTTTTATAGAGCCATTAGTTTAATAACTATCACTAATAATTGAGAGCTGATTTGATCAGAAAAGCTCATAGCTGAATTAATCCATAAGGACGGTTCTAAAACACATTTCTAAACCCCCAACACTGAAAACCCGTAAAGGTAGTTCCTTAAATTAAATATTTTCAGTCACTGTGGACTGCATTAAATATTTGCCCCTCAATCCATGCCTTCCAAATCTCATATGCTTAGGTTTTGATGTATTTATCATCATATTATTCTCCTGTGCCCAATTGGTCTGTAACAAATGTGATTAGTTTACCCATTTTCAAACCATCTGCATATAGACTATAGAAAACCTCAGATGAAAAACATAGCACTAGAAGATATAACCTAAGCAAGTATAGGCCTAAGATAGAGCCCTGTGGGACGCCTTGAGTGCAGTTTAGAATTTCACCTGTCCAATTGCTGTTCCATTGCTGTATGATGCTTTAATACCAGTTGTATTAATTGATTGATTAGTGTTTTGTGTATGGCCCTATCAAAGGCTAAAGTTATGTCTAGATAAATTACATCACAGCCCAATTTCGCATTTGTAGATGCTATTACATTATTATAGTGTTAGGGGTTCCTATCAGTTCATCGAAACTTCAGCAGTTCAACACCATATGTTCGAACTGTGAAGTTCAAAAACTGATTATCACAAAGCCGTGGAACACCGAATTCTTTCCCAGGGAAAGAATTTGGTGGGCCGCTTCTGTGGCTTCGTGATTTTCAGCACTTTGTTGGAAAGTTGCAGGTTGTGTTCAGGTAAGTGTGCGATAGTGACAGACTTTAGGGTTAGGGCGGAATAGGTGAGTTAGGGTTAGGGCGCGGGTCAGGTAAGTGTGCGATAGTGACGGACCTTAGGGTTAGGGTTTGGGTTAAGGTAAGTGGATAGATAGTAGTATATGTACAGATTAGTGTAGGGTTAGATGTAGGATTTTAAGTGTATGTGTGTGGATTGCTGTTTTTTTGGTGTGATTGTGTTGCGTGTGTGTTTCTTGGAACAGTGATTTTTTTCCCCTGGGAAAAGAATTGCTGTTCTAAGCCTTTGATGGTTTTGCATTTCGAGGTTAGAAGTTCGAACATATGGTGTTCGAACTTCTGCCGTTTCGTCGAAGTGATATAGATCCTAGTGTTAGAAGTCATTATAGATCTATTTTCAACATATGCATGCTGATATTGTTTGTCGAGTGTGTGAAAGAGTCATAAAAATAGCATGCCTGGCAAGACATTGGTACTTACGGATGTCTTACTGTGGCTATATTCCTGTTTAAAATGAAAATACTATCTTTGATGTCCCAACTCTGGGCCATTAATCAAGGAGTCTGAATTCGGACCACTGGCACTGGAGAGGGACATTCACTTATACTAGTTTCAAACTCAATTTCCCTTAAGAGCACACAGGGAACACACTCAGTTTTTTGGTCTGGATTTCTGTATCAGTCTCCCCTCAGGTTCCCAATAAGACTCTCCACTGGCACAGCTCTAGAGCCCCTGCTCCAAGCAGCTGACACACACACTCTTTGAGATTTGATTTTTACACATACCCTTATACACACACACACACACACACACACACACACACACACACACACACACACACACACATCTGGGAAATGTTGGCACAGATTTACTAGCTATCCCCCTTTCTGCCCAGACTATAAAGTAGATGCAGCATCACCAGGCACTCCAAAGCCAGCTACTCTAAGGCTCTTGCAAGGGTACCCAATTATACTGATTTAAATTAATATTAATACAAATAGTAATTTTGAGCAAACATCAAGACTTTCAGGAGTGGCCACAGCATCACCAAATAAATAAGTACTCTCAAAGGTTAAAATATTCTCTAAAGGACCAGCCACAATAAAAGGTTTAAATATATTTAATAATAAATAATAAAAGAACATGAAATACTAAATATCTATTCAGTCTGTCAGTATAAGACATATGCTGGAGACCCTGAATTTTCTTAGAAATCTCTGAGGTTCCTCAAGTTGTTGCAGGTGTCTCATATGGTACATACCAAAGAGAGCATTATATTCAATAATAGGTCTGATGAGGGATGAATACAGGGGAGTTATAAACTCTTTTGCCCTTTATGCTTTGCAGTTGCTAATCAGATGAGTGACATAGAATGCCTTCCTCACCACAGTAAACACATGGTAGGCAAAGTTGAGGTCACAGTCACCTTATGTTCCCAAGTCTCTCACAATTGAATTGGTACTTAGGGTATTATTGTTCATTTTATAATCAGCAGGGGCATTGTTTTTTACCAAAGGGAATGATCATGCTTTTTTTAGCATTTAGTTTAAGACTGTGGCTTTGGCACCAATCATTGGTCTGTATAACCTCTTTTGAAGTACGCTGACATCATTAAGGGATTCAGTCAGACCACCTAATTTACATTCATCCGCAAACTTGGTTAGCCATGGCCCCTCCATTTTGGATTGGACTTCTGAGAAGTATATGCCAAACAAGAGGGGACCCAGCACTGACCCTTGTGGGACCCCACTCATGACAGGTCTGCTGACAGAGGTAAATTCTCCCACTTTAACTGAGTGTTGTCAATCTGTGAGTCAGTTTGCAACCCACCTGATAACACAGGGGTTGATATTCAAATTGGTTAGTTTGTCAATGATGCCCGAATATGAGATAGTGTCAAAGGCCTTGGCCAAGTCAAGATAGGCTGTATGCACCAGTTTTGTCTTCATCTATTGCTCTGGTCATGTTCTCAAAGAAGTCCATCAGGTTTAGCAGTTATGACCTGCCCTTGACAAAACTGACTTGAGATGGATCCAGGATTTAGAGGTCACCTATACCCTTATTTATGAGGTCCAGGATGATTCACTACATTGCCTTACAGATAAGGCTGGTTAAACTTATGGGTCTGTAGTTACCTGGGTCTGATGCCTAATGGTAGCTCTTGTTTTTAGAACATAAAGAATGGAGCCTGCAATGTCATCTGGCCCCATAGAGGCTGTGTTCTTAGCCTTGGAGAGAGCACTAATGACTTGCGCTTTGGAGATGTAGGGTGGACCAGACGAAGAAGACATGATTTGTGGTATGCTTGTAGGGGATGGAGTGGTGAAATATTCACCAAATCTGTCTGCTAGCAGGTTTGCAATTTCTGCATGTTCAGTGTGTGTGATGCTGTCCAAAATTAGTTCAGTGCACATCTGAGTCCTACCTTTTAGGTTGTGGACGTAGCTGAAGAAACTCTTATGGTTAGCCTTGGCTATGGTTGCTGATTTTTTCTCATAGTTGCTCTTAGAAGATTTTGTGAGTTTCTTATTTGCTTGTTTAGGCTGTGGAGGGTGGTCTCACTTTGTATTTTTAGACAGCAGCTTCTTTCGCTTATAGTATAATTTATTAATGCTAGACGTCCACAGGGATGGCTTGTTTTTTTCTTGAGGATCTTGCTTTAATCCTATCCAACATGGTTGTGTATATACATTTGTGTAGATGTTTATACAGGGCATCAGTGTACACCTCAGTATAGCCATCAATGCCATCTGTGGAAATTGGAGCTTGGAAGTCAATTATACCTTCCCTTAGGAGGGTATAGTTAGCTTTGGTGAAGAGTTTTAGCCTGACTCCTCCTTTGGGGAGTTCTGGTGCTATTGCTACTTGAAAAGTGACTGATTTATGATTGGATTTAACCAGTGCGGGCTCTACACTTGAGGCATTGCATCAGTCACTCATATTGCTGAGGACTGTGTCTAGAATATTGAAGCCCCTTTTGGGGTGGTGCACTATTTGTTACAGGGCATTTGCATTAACAAAGTCCAGGAACTTTTGTGTGAGTGAGTTTGGGCTTGTATAAGTTTCTCAGTTAATGGAACGATAGTTGAAGCTTTCCATAACTAGGGTGTTAGGTTGTACCTTAATTGTCCCAAGTAGGTCTAAATGAGCTGTGTGAGCATCTTAGTTCATGGAAGGGGACCTGTGTCTGATTATGACCTGAAAGAGGGTCTTCCCCACAGTAATTTGGACTTGGAGTAGCTCCATAGGGTTTTCTTGTATAACCACTTTAGAGGTGTAATTATCTTTAAAGAAGATAAATACTCCACCTCCTTTGGTTCTCACACCTTCAATTTGCAGTCTGAAAGTGTGAAAGACATTGTAGCTTTGCAAGTCAAGGGTACTGTCTGCAGCCTTGAGCCAGGTTTCTGCAACTGCACAGATGTCAGAATCTTCCAGGGAGAGGACTGCTTCCAGAAAGTGCAGTTTCTAATTTAAACTCCTAGCATTTAGCAGCATGACCCTTAGTTTCTTTGCATTTGATATTTTCATGTCTGGAATTTTGTTGTTTTGATCTTGCCTAAAAAAGGCATTATGGGGAGGCAAGTGTCTTAGCCAGCAACCAAAAGCCTAGAGGTGCCAGGTGAAGACCATCTCTGGCAAAGCAGCATGGTCTGTCCACCATGTCGTCCCAGGCTGATATGAACTGGATCCCCTTTGAATGACACCAGAAACTAAGCCAATTACTGAAGTCAATCATTTTCTGTTTATATTGTGGTATCATCCTAGGCGAGGGTAAAATGTTGTTAGGGACATACCTAACTGGGACACATATTCAGAGAGCTCAATCATGTTTTTCTTCATTTAGTCTAGAGAGATACGTCTCCAGTCATTCACACCAACATGAACTGTGATGGAGTCATAATGGTAATTGTTGTTGAGAGACTTGAGTGCATGTGTGATTTGGTGAATCCTTCCACCAGACAGGCAGCTGACTGTAACCTTCTCCTTGTTCAAGTGTGTGAGTGGGATGTCTGTATGTCTCACTATATAGTCACCTATTACTAAAATTTTTGGAATAGTTGTGCATTACCTTAAAGTCTTATTTGGTGAGACACAGGTGCTAGTGTTTTTTTTTGTACTGCTTGCTTTGGGTGTTGTATTACATGTAGCATGTTTGTGTTTTTGATGTCTCTGATGTTTAGGTAGGTTTCTGGAGAGTACCTCTGCACATGAAGATTTATGGGTTGGGTGCATATTACTAATAAGAGTCATGGTGTGTGAGCTGACAACCTGTTTAGTGTTGCTGTTCTGGGCACGAGAGAGCAGCAACTGGAGATTCTTAGTGTAGGATCATCTCTTGCAAATTGAACTTAAGTGATTTAGGAATAAGGGGTTGTCAGTGTACATGAAGCAGTTGCTACACTGCCTCAAAAACTATGTCCACCAGCCTGGCAAGAGAAACAGAGGGAAACTGACAGTCCATAATGCAAGGTTTGAAGCTGGTATTTCAGTAGATAAGGAGAAAAAGATGGGGGTATCAGGCAGGGAGCTATTTTATGGTGACTAACCTATGGGGTGTACAGTAGGAGGTCTATAACATAGGGGATCTGTAAGGTCTGATGTCGATAAGTAACAGGTAATATCTCTGCTGGGTGGTTCACTAAACAGCTAAGAGCTATTCAAGAACTGCTCTGCTATATAGCAGCCACTTCTAAGGGAAAATACTTCTATTGGTGCTTTTGCATCTATAACTGCCAAGAGTTATCCCCTCTGCACAGTGGTACACAATGGTGCTCCATGCACAAGCAAGAGAAAAACAGCTAGTGCAAAGAAACCAATGAAAAATTCAAACAGAACCCTGCACCAATGAAATAGCTCAAACTGGGCCATGAACCAGAAACCTTCACTTAGATAATCCTACTGTACACTCCTCCCATAAGGATACAGCGGGGCTTCTCCAAAAACAGATGTCCTGATTTTTAGTGCTCTGTCTACAAATAGAAATGAATTTAGCCAATCCAAATCCAATCTATACTATGCCCAACAGAAGTGCAAAGGAACAACAGAAAAAAACAGAACATGTTTTAATTAAATAATCAACAGTGTAAAAACCAGCACAGTTTTTCTTGAATTAATAATAGCAACAGAATAAAACAGCAGAAACAGGTCTTTTCTTAAATTAAGTAAAAATAGCAGTTGGTGTGAAATGCAGCCAAACTGCAACAAATGCAAAGCAGCAGCAAACAGTACAGTTTTTTTAAACTGCTGAAGTACAGTCACAATATATAAGAAAAGTGCAAAGAAAAAAATGCTTAGAGCTCTTTTGTGGGTTTCCCAGATCAAAAAGACCAGGTAAACACCTGCAGCTACTAGATGAATAATCCCAGTCCTGTAATGTAAATGCACAGTAAGAGAGTGTCCAGAGTGAATTGCTACCAAAAACAAACTTAAACTATACCTACAGCAGTGTACCTTAAACAGCACATAAAAGAGTGATTATTCAGTAAAGGTACTTCACTTTGTGTAAACGAGCCAAGAGCCACTCAATTGTACAGCATTTATAAAGGCTCTAAAAACAAGATATGATGATTAATAAGCTCTCAAGCCAATAAAGCTACATGCAGAAATCTGAAGTGTTTCCTCAACCTAGACAGACCAGGCTACCTCCCGGTGAAATAAAAAGAAAATGCACTGACTTTGATGAGAAAATGAGTGCTTGCTAGAGTGTAAAAATACACTACTTTATCTAACAGCTAACTAGATAATGAATTCAGATGAAGTAAATCGGTACAACAGACAATAAAAGGCAAAATGCATTTTTTCAGTAAAAGCAAATAAATAATTCAAATAAAAAACATTCAAGATATCAACAGCAGAGCTTATTAAACTCAATTTACAGTAGGGGTGGGAAGTTTAAAATCACCAGAAGACCAACAATTAAGAGGGTGGGTAGGGAGACCCTAGCAAGGGATCACCAGCAGTGCTATACATTATGCAGGCTTGAAATCTTTCAGACAAAGATAAAGGCCCAGAATTTCACTTTGTCTTTAAGAATCACTCATGAGACAATTTAAATTAACCAATGAAATTTCACATTGTCTTTAAGTATCACTCATGAGACAATTCAAATTAACCAATGAAAAAACATGTGAAACATGAGCTATTTAAGTGTCTGTCTTTCACACATAACAAAACCACCAGGCAAAGATTTCTTAAAAAAGAAAACAAAATGGAGCAGGTAAGACAGAAAGCAATTCTATCAGTTAAAGACAAAAAGTATAGGTATACATTCTTACCCAGCAGGGAATCAGCACCAATGCTGTACCTTATGCAGGCTTGAAATCCTTCAGATAAAGACATAGGCCCAGAGTTTCACTTCAGGAGACAACTCAAATTAACCAATAAAAAAAATGTGAAATATGAGCCTAGATAACTCTGTCTCTCACACACAACAAAACCACCAGGCAAATATTCTTTTAAACAGTGAACAACACTTTGTTTTCTATTAATCTTTTGCTCGTCAGCACAAGCTTTATTACCACACTTAACCTCCTCAGTGTTCAAATAATTTTTCTTCCAGTTACGGCTCTCATCCGCCTCCCTATATTTGTGGCATGAAGGAAAATATTTTAATATAATTAGGGTAATCTTGTAGTTATATATGTAATTCATCTGTCCATCTCTAATAAGGGTGAGATTAGGCTGTTTTAAAACTACTTTCCTTCAGTGAAGTAGTACTGAGATTTTTAGAGAAAATGTTTTATTTCTAACTAATCCTTGTTTAAGTTGCATATTAACATATTCCAAAAAAAAAAAATGTGTGATCACTGTCCTGAATGTGTCAATCATTGGCGCTCACAGACAGCTACAACAATATACGATGCGTTTAGAGAGAGAGAGTATACTTTTACTAGCTGTCTCATAAATTCTCTCACTATATCCATCACTCATTGAGACACATCAGCCAGTATTTGTAAAGCCCTTATCCTTTTTCATTCCAGCTCCAACAAATACACTTTTTCTTCAGTCTTCAAATGTCTTCATTTCTCAGCTATCATTTTCCTGTATGCTGTATGAAATGGACAGATACAGAAAATACTGTCAGCAGCACCCTGACCTGGTTCAAAGTATCACTGTATTTTGATTGCTGCATTATATACAGCAGTGAAAAGATTATGTTTTGCATCTCTGATATCCTAGTTTTCTTTATATCTGTTATTCCTCCCATTTATTTATTTTCTTTCTGGTTTTTTCAGCCTCTGAAACACTCTCTGAGTTTGAGATTAGTGTTCACTGTGGTCCAGTTCACAGTCTCACATTATCCACCAATCCTTTTCTTCACATTTACATTTTTAGCAACTGACATGGACTATATATCTATTGAGGGTTGAAGTGTAAGTTAGATCTAGTCCATTTTCTCTGTGCCTGCACTTATCTTCTCAGTTATCTAGGTTTATGCTATTCTGTGTGTTATTAATGTTAACATTTTGTTAAGATGATTTATGTATGTGAGGCATCAATGGTTGCAAAGAAGGTATACATTATTGTATATAGTAAGAGTTCTTTTATGTGCAGGAATCTTCAGGCAACTTTACATCTGTGGTTTAAGTGATGTAAAACAGCTATTACAGATCAGTAAGGCTTTACTTTTATAGCTTTGGTAATACTTTGATACTTGACTCACTATTAAAGTTGTTAAGCAAAATACTAGTTTATTGGAAAAAAAAAATAAATAAAAAATCAGTGATCATTTGATAACGACTAGCCATTATGTTCCTTTACACTACTGGTTGTAAGTCTTCAAACCACAACCCACAAGTGATCTTTTCATTGTGTAGACATAGCAATTTACCATGCTTACTCAAAATAATAAATCCTTTCTTCTTAACTTTATTCTATGTGCCCATTTCTCTGTAGAGCTATTTCCTAGGCATGGGTCACTATTTGAAAACTATGAAATGCCTTCTTTCAATATGGACTTTCTTTGAGTTGTGAACTTATATGTTTGCTCTGCTTCAATGTCTTTTATGTGTAAAATAATAAGGAACATGTAATCATTTCACTGGTGTAATTCAGTATATATTAATTTTGCATGTCTTTATTCATTGTGCCAGTGCTACAATGGGAATAACTTCTAACATCTATAGTTTTCATTCGTACCTGTAATTAACCTGTGGTTAGCCTTTATAATGCTTCTCTATTCGTCTTTTATTTTATTTTTTTATAAACTTGCAATCCATTGTTTTTTCTCTTCTCATTAATGTTCTTGTTTGAAATGTCTTACTGCAGTATCAGTATACTATGACAATTTGTATGCATTGTATTTTATTTTATTCTAAACTGAATTCTTCAGCATACTGTTACAGCCAAAAAAGAGAGAGAAAAGAAAGAAAGAAAGAAAGAAAGAAAGAAAGAAAGAAAGAAAGAAAGAAAGAAAACAATGTATATGATATGAATAGGGTATATAGGATTATATTAGTATAAGTGAGTAGCAATATTGTGTGAACTATATTTTCTGGCATATGACCAGCCTGTACATTCACAACACAATACAAAGATACAATTGCAAAAGGCAAAAACATCACTCCACCCTCCCACCAAGGTGCAGAAACAGGAAACCCTCACTTCAACCCAGAATTGTTTGATCATTAGTAGCATGGGCTCTGGAGAGAACAGGTCAGACAAGATGAGACTAATCATCTGTTACATGCTCACCCATCCTGGGGGGGGTGGGTTCTGTCTGGCCAATTGGATGACAGCTAGAATGAGCACTGGGTGCTAAACTCAGGGGAAATGGGCCCTCTGAGCATGTGTAGCACAAGCCAAGATGGAAGTGTCTGGTGACAAGAATGCTTTCCATGGGGTAGTACACAGTGGAGCTGGAGAGAGTTGCCATTATGTTGAAAGCTCCATTGTGGGGGTTGAAAGGGGTATCTACTGGCTCTGGCAGACTGCACTGTTCCTTTCCACCTTACCTCCACAGGAAACAAATTGGATGAGTATGTCTTCTAGCCAGGAAAAAAAAATCAGCTGTAGATAGGATGGAAAGTGTCTGGTTCATACTTTGACAGAGAAACAAGTGGGTCAATTGTAAAAAGGAAGGTGAGCATTAGGCAAGAAACAGAAGAAAAGGAGGTGATATGAAAATGGTACTTGCATCCTCAGATACTGTAACTCCAACAATGCTGTTATATGGGCAGATCATTTTAAAAATACATGACTATTACCCTTATGTCATCACATTATAAAATAGCAAATGAAATTAAAGCAATTGTGTGAATTCAGATTTAAAATAGTTATGTTTTTATAAGCCTCAGGGCTGTGAATTAAAAATGTTCACCCCCTTCCGTAAAAAACACAGAACTGATTAATTTTGAAAATTAAAAAACGTAGACTTTGGAGATGTTAAAAGAAGCAAAAAATCTAAGTGTGTGTGTAATTGGTTGGATGCTATATCATATCATAACATGCAGAGAAGCAGCTCAAAGAATGTATGTCTTTATAACTGTTGGTATACAAACACACACCACATTAACAAAAGTCAGACATTTATACTTATTTATTTATTTTACATTTGTTGACCAGGCTTGTCCAACTGAGCTGAAGAGCCCTTTTTCAGTGGAGGCCTGGGGAGAAAAGCTCCAACATATACAATTTTCATTATAAATTTGCATTAAACATCAATGCTACAGGATTATTACAAGGCATTAAGTAGCAATACAATGTTATACAGTGACAGTAATCAGGAGTATAGCAAAGCTCTTTCAAGATGTATAAAAAGAAAATATGTCATTAAGATGAATATAGTTTTTGGAGTAAGTGATTACAAAAATCCAGTTTTATCATAATGTAGTTGCATGAAGGCAAGACAATTACTATAGAATGTTTTACTGAGGTGATTAGCTTAATAGGTTTTAGAAGACAGCTACAAAGAGCAGTCAATGAAGATTAGAGAGAGCTAGTGAGAAGAGTGAGGTAAGGGTAGAAAGTAGATTAAGGTATTGGAAGTAGGGAATGTTTAAGAGTGCAGTGGCAAGACCAGTGACATTTAAAGTGCTCTTTGGTGGCTGTCTTAAATTGTTTAGGTTGTGCAAGGGTACTGGTTTCTAGTGGGAGCTTATTCCAGGCAATAGTAGGGTGATAGCTGTACATGTTGTGTCTAAATTTAGATTTAGGTTTGTAGATTTGTAATAGGTCTTGGTTAGAGCTTCGGAGAGGTCTGGAGGGAGAATAATGTGAAATGAGAGGGGATAGTGTCAGGCAGTAGGAAGGCTGGTATAGAGAAGAAGCTGGGGGATAATTCAAGCCAGTTTAGATGTTTTAGAGAGAGACAGTGATGGGATTTGTAGGTTTGTTTCGCAGCAAATCTAGCTACCTTGTTGTAGGTAGATTCGAGTTTGGTCAGAAGTGTTGAGTTAAGATTTGTGAGAATTTGAGAATTGTACATTAGACTGGGTAGAAGGTAGGTAAGAGAGAGACTACCCTTGGCTTCAGAGGTAAGGAATTTCTGTTACTGTAAAGGAGTCCTAGTTTTGAATGAGTCTTTTTGATATAGTTATTAATATGCAAGTCAAATTTAAGCTGATCGTCAATCATGACGCCTAAGAGCTTAATGCTGTATTCTACCTGAATGGAAGTGTTATTAAGGAACTGTATGGAGAATGAGGGTTTAATGTTGTTGAATTTTTTAGGTAGGAAGAGTAACAGCTTTGTTTTTTTAGGTTAAGGATGAGCTGGTTGTTGGAGAACCATGTTTTGACTAAGTTAAAAGATGCCTGAGTAGCTGAGATGAGCTTAGAGGGAGAGTTGGCTATGGTGATGACAGTAGAGTCATCTGCGTATTGCACTAAAGATGACTGAGGACAGGAGGTACAGAGTGGTTAGTAAAGATATTAAAAAGTAAAGGCCCCAGGATAGACCCTTGAGGTACACCCATTTTTACAGGGAGAGGAAGGAAGAGTGCAGAGTGCCATCTCACTGATTGGGATCTATCAGTGAGGTAGCTGGAGAACCATGCAACAGTATCAGTGAAGAATTTGAGGTTAAGCAGTTTGTGCAGCAGAAGAGAGTGTGGGACTGATTTGAAAGCTTTTGAGAGGTCCAGAAATAGGCAAGAGTTCATTTTATGGTCATCCATAGCTATAGAGACAGTGCTGAGGAAGGATAATAGAGCTGTAGTTGGTGCTATGTCTGGGTCTGAAGCCATGTTGAGTGGGTGTAAGCAGATTTTCCTGTATTAGATACTGCATAACTTGTTTATGAATACATTTTTCTAGTACTTTAGAGAGAGGGGAGAGGATAACAATAGGTCTAAAGTTGGAGATATCAGAGGAGTTACCTCCTTTGTGTATAGGCAGAGTGTAGTACTGTTTCCAGATGGAAGGGACTTTCGATTCAGAGATAGACCGATTAATTAGGATGGACACAAGGAGAGCAAGAGAATCAGCTGCTAACACAAGAAAAGCGGAAGGAATATTATCAGCTAATGCTGAGCATGGTTTTAATTTAGAGAGTAGAGTTCTGATGCAGCTAGTAGGTACAAGTTTGAGGGAGAAGGTATTTGAGGAGATAGTATTAGGAGCACCTTCAGAGAACTTGGAGGTGTTAGTAGTAGAGGAGTTTGAGTTGGGGCTGAGTAGCTTAGATATGGAATCGATAAAATAGGTATTGAAGATTGTGGCAGTTCTTCAGGTGTCCTGTCTGGGCAAGGATTGGGGAAAGGAGGATTACCAGGTTGTAATATTTGGTTAACAGAGTTCCAGAATTTTTTAGGATTAGATCTTAGAAATCCTTTTCATCATTGTTTACGTGTATTTTGTCATATTTTTGAGTTCTTTATATTTTTGCAAGTCTGCAAGGAGCTTAGTTTGTGACCATATAGTCCATAACCTGTCTCTAATTATCATAAGTGTATGTGTGGCTTTTGATAGCCATGGAGATATGTTGGACTTAATACAGACTTTGCGAGGGGGAGCAAGTGAGTAATATACTAAGGAAGGTGGAGTTGAAAGCTGGGACTGCTTCTTCTAGTGGGAGTTGGGTAAGGTATTTCCAGTTAAGTTTAGAGAGGAAGGCATTAAAGGTTTCTGGATGGAAGTTGGAGAGTTTGCGACAGGTAATAAACCTATGAGGTTTTAAGAAGTGGGGAGTTAACCTAAGCACTTTTATAGGAGAGTGATCATGCAGGGTGTTTGGTAAGGTTTCAGGGTTATGATATTTGGAAAGATTAGATATAAGTACCCAGTCAATAAAAGTACTAGATGTGTGAGAGTTATTTGTATGAGTAAGGTGGGATATTAGCTGTGTAAAGCCATATAAATTAATATGAGTATTAGAGTTTAGATTACTGAGAGTTAACCAGTTAATGTTGACATCCCCAAGGAGGATAATTTCATTGAGGATGTGTTGAGAAAAGTATAAGAGAATATTTTTGGACAGAGAAATGTTGTCTCCTGGAAGAATATAGATGGCTGCTACTGTGATGGTGGTGTGATCATTGATTTTAAGGCTAACTGTCAGTAGTTCAGCAGGAGAAAAGGATGGGATTGGTCTCATAATACTTGTAAGAGTGAGGTGGTTGGAGTAGAGGATGGCTACACCACCCCCTTTTTTGTTTTGGCAATCTATGCAGAGTATATTATAACCAGGAGGGAGAATGTCTTTATCAGAGGTTTGAGGTTTAAGCCAAGTCTCTGTTAGGGTGATAACATCAGGGGTGTGGATGGCTATCCAGGCATGTATTCAACTAACTTTGCTTAGAATTCTACAGGTGTTCATAGAGTAAAAGGAAATATGTTTGTTTGGAGAAGATGAGTTTATTAAGTAGGGAGAGGTAGAGTTATGCATGTTGGGGTGATGGATGGGCCCAAGATTTGGATGTATGTCTCCTGATAGAAGCAGGGCTACATGAAGGTGGTAAAGTTTGAATTTAAGTGGGTTGTAGGTCAAGTACTTAGTCTTGGTTTTAGATGCTAGAGAGTGAGGGGGAGGGAGTTTGAATTTAGGAAGAGGGATGTTCATGAAAAAGATAGCGGAGGAGATTGTAATAGAGTACTGCAGAGATGAGAATCAGCTAGTATAGGATTAGTGGGTTCTCTATGGACAGGTGGTAATGGAGTAGTAAAAGATGTAAGAATGAGAAGGAGAAGTAATGGAGGCAAGAGGAGAATAGAGAGGGTTTCAATAGCCATGGCCTAAGGTGGGGGAAGTAGGATTGGATCATGTGAAGAGTGGGTAAGAGACTAGGAATTGTAAGTAGCTGGACTTTTTAGAGAGCTGAAGTAGAATTTAGGTGAAACAACCTGTAGGGGGAGTAGGAGATATGTAGGAAGAAGGAGGATTTGCAGCAGGCTAAACTATGAAGTGATACGTAGAGGAGGGTTAAGGTTTATAGAAAGTTCTAGCAGTCAGAAAGGGGTGGAGTTAGAGGTGGGAGGGAATAGGTGGTTAGGTATAAAGGAAATGACATGGGGGTGGGTGGAAGGGGAGCAGAGTGAGCCCGAGCATAGCGAGGGCGAATGCAGCGGGAAGGGCCATGGCAGTCACTATGAGAACAGTTAAAAGGAAACCACAAACAGAAAAACAAAAGAGTATAGCTAACTGAGAGAGAGTAGACACTAGGGTTGTGACTAACTTATAGATGGCAGAGAGAGAGTGAGAGAGAGACAGAAGCAAGGTTTCTAAACAGGTGATTGGGAGGGTCTCAGTGGTATGCAGGTATCCTGCACAGTAGGCAAATAAGACTAATTTGTGGTATGAGCTTAGAACATAGTTTTCATATAAACTGGCTATACAATAGAGCACAGGCGTAATTTCAGGAGTTGGAGCAGTATCAGTAAAGAAGATAGACGCAGTCTTGAGGGAAGACACTTTGCTTTTAAAACCTAGGGAAAAACAGGAGGGGAGAGAGTGTGTTCAATATAAAAGCTAGGGGAAAAAAATCAAAAATAACAGAGGTACTATACGCAACTACTGATAACAGCTAGAGAGGAGTTAGTTGAGTTAAAATAGGAAAATACAGAAATAAATAAAAAATAAACAAGTACATATAAATATTAACTTTACAGATTACAGCAGTAACAATCTGAGACAAAAGTTCAATAATATGATAGTCAAATGGATCTACAACAAGTCCAGGAATCACAATCACTTGTCACAAAATTACACAAGACAGATCAAAACAGATGCAGAAACACATCAGAACACGCACACACACACACACACACACACACACACACACACACACACACACACACACACACACACACACACACACACACACACACACACGCACACACACACACACACACACACACACAAACAATCAGTCCTGTAAGTGAGAAATCTTTAAAAGAAGTTTTTGAAGACAGGCATCCTCATTTGTTCACACAACTGCTGACTAATATCAGTTAACTCTGTGGTCAAATATCTGAAGAAAAAAAAAATCCATGAAGAAGAAAATACTCACAGCACAGTGATGTTGCAGTATAGCAGAGAAATGTAAAACCATTCTCTGTGATCTTACGGAGTAGGAACTGGAAGACAGCATTTCTGGAGTCACCATTTGCTAATGATTGATCATCTGGACAGTTGCTTGCAGAATTTATTGCAAATATCTGATTTGCTTACATTTCCTTCTGCAAAAAAAAAGTTAATATTCCTCAGCGGCTTCTTGAGCTCAGAGCTGGTTATAATAACTTTAAGTCAAAGGGAGCCACCTCCCCCCACCTGCTTCTATGAGAGATGTGATGAGAGACATCACCTGCCACAGAAAAGGGTTCTTAGGTTCATAGGTTCATAGGTAGGTACTAGGCTATCTGCCCAAGGGAATTTTTAAGCCTAGCCAGAGTGTGTCAGCTTTCACCGCCCCATTGATAAATGAACTGAGCCTCTGTCAAGCAGAGCCAATGAAGTGATCCCAGGGGTGTATTTTCTGTTACCCATCCACTCGTCATTGCTTCTCTTGAAGAGTGTTAGTGAGGGGCTCTGCCTAATGTAGTTAGGAATTTTGTTCCAAAGCATGGGGAGTCTCTGTGACAGGAATTTATCCCTCCAGCATGTTCTATTTATTGTTGTGGTGAGGTTTAGCTCACTAGAGCACGTGGCTCACAGTGACTTGGATTTCTTTAGGTGGAACTTGTCCATCAATTTTAAGTTGGACATGGCTTTGTAAGTCAGGCAGAGATCACCTCTGAGTAAGTGATATGCCACTGAGTACAACTGGAGTTTTTTCCATCTGGCTGCATAGTACATATGTTTAAGGCCAGTAATCCTCTTGGTGAGGTGCTTTTGTGGTCTTTCCAGCTGTTGGAAGTATCTTGTGAGGTACATCCCAAATGGGGCATTATACTCTATGATGGGTCTGATGAGTGACGAATAGAGCAGCACTATAACCTCTTTATTTCTAGATGTGAACCCCTTAGTAATTAGATGGGCCACATAAAAGAATTTCCTAACTACTTTGGCAATATGATTGTCAAAGTAGAGGTTGCTATCTACCTGGGTCCCCAGATCTCTTATTACCTCTTCTGTATTAAGGGGTCTGCCGCCTATGTGGTAATTCGTGGGTGTTTTGTTTTTCCCAAATGGGATGACTATGCATTTTTTGGCATTTAGCTTGAGGTCATGACTTTGACACCAGGTGTCTGTCTCAGTAAGGCCTTTTTGAAGGATGTCCATGTCAGCCGGAGAGTCAGTTATGGCTCCCAGTTTGCAGTCATTGGCAAACTTGGTTAACCATAGTCCTCATGTGTTTGCCTGTACTTCTGAGAAATATATGGCAAACAGTAGGGGTCCCAGAACCGAGTCGGACATGGAGCCCACTATTCTTACCGTGTGAGTTCTGTCTGTAAGCCAGTTGGCAACCCATCTTGTGACGTAGGGGTTTATGTTCAGGCTGGTGAGTTTTTCTATAATACCCAAGTGAGGAATGGTGTTGAATGCCTTGGTGAGATCAAGGTAGGCTGTGTGAACCACCTTTCCCTCATCTATGGCCTTAGTGACTGTCTCAAAGAAGTCCGCCGGGTTTAGTAGGCATGATCTGCCCTTAACAGAGCTGAACTGGTTCAGTTCAAGTGTTTGGAGGTCCCCAATGTCTTTGTTAATGAGTTCCATGATGATGTGCTCCATAGCCTTGCAGACCAGGCTAGTCAGGCTTATGGGGCGATAGTTACCAGGGTCAATTGTGGCCCCTCCTTTGTGGAACAGAATAACTGTTGCTGTGCTACATTCTATGGGCACATAGCCTGTGGAGAGGCTGAGATTGTACGGTGTGTTTAGGTGGGGGGTTAGTTCATTCTGTAATTTGTGCAATATGCAGCCTGGGACACCATCTGGCCCCATTGATGCTGTGTTTTTGGCTTTTGAAAGGGCTGTTTTCACCTGTGCTTCTGTGATTTCCAGGACACTACACTTTTCCGGCATTGTTGTGGGCCCTTTTGAATGTGAGAGAGGGGTGAAGTTTGCACTGAATCTATCTGCCAAGATGTTGGCAATATCAGTAGGTTCAGTATATTTTGTGCTCTTTTGCACTAGCTCAGAGCATATCTGTGAGTTGCCACTTAAGATTCTTAACATAGCTAAAGAAGGCTTTGTGGTTATCTTTCAAATCCTTGGTTATTTTTCTTTTGAAGTTAGCCTTGGATGATTTTATGAGGGACCTTAGTTTCTTACTGATACTGATCAGGGATGTCTTTCCTTCTTGGGATTTGCTTTTTTTCCTAACTAGTTTCCTCCTTCTGTTGTATAACCTGTTTATGCCAGGGGTCCACCAGACTGGTTTCCTTCTCTTAGGGGAGTGAGTCTTGGTCTTGCTAGGGATGGCATGATCCATGCATCCTTTTAGGTGCTCATCATAGGCTCATATTAGGCTATCTGCCCTAGGGCATTTATAAGCCTAGCCAGAGTGTGTTTGGCTTTCGCCACCCATTTTAAATTCATTTTGCTATGCCCTTTTTCGAGGTTGGTATACTGTGCCTCTGTCTAACAGTGACACAGAAGTGATACCCGGGATAAACCTACGATCCCCGATCCACTCATCAAGATTCCTCTTGAAGAGAGTCAATGAGGGACTCTGCCTAACCTGGACTGGGATTTTATTCCAGAGTGAAGGGAGCCTCTGGGTTATGAATCTGTTCCTCCAGCATGTCCTATTTATTTCAGTGCTGAGGTTCAAGTCTCTCGAGCGCGTAGCTCGATGGGATTTGGATTTTCTGAGGTGCAGCATGTCCATTAATTCCAGGTTGGACATGGCTCTATACGTCAGGCAAAGATCGCCTCTGAGCAGGCGGTATGCCACTGAGTAGAGCTGGAGTTTCTTTAACCGGGCAGCATATGGCATCTGTTTGAGCCCTTTGATCCTCTTGGTGAGGTACTTTTGGGGTCTTTCCAGTTGCTGCAGGTGTCTGATAAGGTACATCCCAAAAGGGGCTTGGTACTCAATTATGGGCCTGATGAGGGATGAGTAGAGAGGCACAATGACCTCCCCTGATCTAGTTGTGAATCCCTTCATGATTAGGCGGGCTATATAAAATGTTTTTCTAACCACTTTGGCCACGTGGTTGTCAAATGAGAGATTGCTATCAACTTGGGTCCCCAGGTCCCTAATTACTTCTTCTGTACTTAATGGATTACCACCTATGTGGTAATTTGTGGGTACTTTGTTTTTGCCAAAGGGGATGACTATACACTTTTTGGCATTTATAGAGAGATGAATGGAACCAGAAAATACCAAATGGAGCTCGTACACGAGAGAGTGAAGTACAATCCTTTATTCCACGGTTTAGCGCTTTCAACTGGAACACCCCAGTCTTCTTCAGAACCATTTAAAACATGCACATATCCTGATATATATAGTCATAGTGAGTCAATCAGCAGAAAGTCCGCCAAAACTTTTAAAGATATACATCACACTACCATACTAATAAAAATGCAATCGCAAAATGTCATGTGTATGAGGTAAAAAAATACCATCATATATACAGGAGTAAAAATATTAAAATATTTATCTGTAATGGCTAATAAAAAGAACAATATGTCAGAATATCTGATCTAAAAAAAAACAGTACACAGTAAAAACTATGCTAAGACATATAGAAACTATTATAATAAGGTCATATTGCATAAACAACAACAATACTTGTGCAATTCATACCAATAAATAAGCTAAGTAGGCACAATAGTCAAAATATTTAAAAAAATGTATGTGTAAAATTCAGAATATATAAAAATATAAAAAAGGAGAAAAAATTTTTTTCTAGTCCAATTCTATTGGGATAGTACCAGAAAGGGTTTAATGCTAATGAAATCGTTCAAACCGGGGGGTCTCGTGGCATCTAATAAAATCTGCCACTTACTCTCCATTGCGGCTAAACGCATTTTCCAATTGCCCCCAAATAATGAACTCTTTAATTGGTCTATAATGGCAAAACGAAAAATATGCTCTCCCCCATGTTCATTAATGTGTCTAAATAAAGCGTTTTTAGTATCCTTTTTCTGGATACGATAATAATGTTCATAAATACGCTTTTTTAAAGATCTTTCAGTTTTGCCAATATAATAGGCGGGGCATGATATACAAGAGGCCAAATAAATCACCTGACTGGTGTTACAATTCCCTGTTCTGGTCTTTATACAAGAATAATTGATGTCTTTTAATCGTATAAGACTATCTTCATTAATATGGCTACACTGCTTGCATCTTCCACATTTCCTAGTTCCCTTATATACATCTAGTTTGTCAAAATGATTGTTAGCCTTTTCCAAGATTTTTTTGAGATTAATACCCGTCTTATATACAAATTTGGGTTTAAATCCCACAATTTGATTCAAGTTAGTAGCTGTAATAATATCCCAATGCTGACATAAAATGTCCTGGATAAAGTTGGTATATGGGGTGTAGGTTAATACACAAGCCCTACCAAACATTTGAGGTTCATTGTCTTCACCTTTCAACCTAACCACAAAATTGCCCAATAGTGGTGGATATTTATTTCCCCATTCCTTCTGTACATAACTTATAACATCTAGAAGCATGTTAATCGGATACCCACGATTAAGAAACAAATTTTTAATAACGTTAAGTTCTGTTATCATAACAGATTCAGTGGATGACATCCTGGCCGCGCGAATGCACTGCCCCTTGACAATATTTTTGAAAACATATGGTGGATGATTACTGGAAAAATATAAATAATCATTCGAAAAGGTTGGCTTCCGATAAATCTTGGAAGTAAAACCATTGTGTTCAAGTCCAATCAAAACATCCAAATAGGGGATATTAGTAGTACTAGTACTGTAAGTGAATTTTAAGAATTGGGAGGAATTGTTGATAAAGGACATAAATTCTTGTAGTCTCTCAGTGGAGGCCTGCCAAAGAATAAAGATGTCGTCCAAATATCTTGCATAAAACTTTATGTCAGGATAAAAGTTACTTTTGAAAAGTACTTCTTCCTCCCAGTCCAACATCACAAGGTTTGCAAAAATGGGAGCACAAGAGGCTCCCATAGCAACCCCCTTGATTTGTTTGAAATATTCATCTTGAAATACAATGTAATTATGTTCCAGCACTAGACCCATCATGTCACACAATAAGGACACCTTATCCCAACTTAAACCTGAATATTTCCTCAAGCTGTTGGAAAAATGTTCTAATCCATCATCTTTTGGTATGCTTGAGAAAAGGTCCACTACATCTATAGTTAGGAGGGTAAGATCACATTTCCAGTTGTCCTTTGTTAATTTCCCTAAAAAACTCCAAGAGTCTTTCATAATGTGGGGGATGGTTCCATAAATGTGTTTGAGCTGGTGATCTATCCATCTCCCAATATTGAAAGTTTTGGACTTTGACCCAGAAATAATGGGTCTGAAAGGGGGTTTCTCTAAGCATTTATGGATCTTAGGTATCCCCACAATTTTAGCCAACACTGGATAGTCATTTTTCAAAAACATATAAGTCTCATTCGTGATCCTATTATCTATTAAATATTCTTCAATAGCCAGATCAATACGTCTGTGTCCTATATTGATCTGGTTAATGGAAATGCATTCATACGTATCAGTCTGGTGTAATATGTCATATATACTAGAATTATAAATGTCAGTCTGAAAGACAACTATCCCTCCACCTTTGTCGGGTTTCATGATACGCACCTCCTTATTATGTATTACTTTATTTAAACATTCTCTCTCTGAATGTGTTAGATTCAACTGAGAATTATAATATAATCCGTGTTTGTTCCTTATATCCTTGTGTAGTCTATAGATATCCTTACACACTAATTTCTCAAAACTCGAAATACTAGGATGGGGAATTGGAACGTAGGAGCTTTTCTTACATAATGGTTGATTCTCTGAACAACCCTTATTTTCTGCTTTGTTGTCATAAAGAATAGCCAGGTTTAATTTACGACAGAATAACTTGACTTGCTTAATGTTGTCAAATAAATCACTACGGACAGTAGGTATAAACTTCATACCTTTGCTCATAACATTAATAAACTGTTCATCAACCTCCACGTCAGTGTAATTGTAAACATTGAACCCCTCATAACTAGTAAGAGTATATGAATGAGTGTGTAAAATTTTAAGATTGCTCTGCGATGTCTCAGCGTTGCTGGTAGACTTAGCAAATGAGGGTGTCAATGTGGGGTACTTAGCTAAGAATAGTCTGTCCCCATAAAAATCACTGACTCTGGTGTGGGGGTCAAGTGTTATTTTTTGTATCTGTTCCATTGTCTGTTGGGATTCCTGGGGAAAGAAGGTAATTCCCTCTGAAAATTTCTTTCTTTGCTGTCTTTATTAATACCCCTATGTGTGGATCTAGAAGGATTCATAGGTAGCCCTTCCTCATTTGCTTTTGCTTTGGGCCAAATATAGGCCCTATTAGAACTGTATAATTCTAAATCTCTAGTCAATTTCTTACTTTTTCTATCGAAAATACTATGAGCCTTGCTGTCGGCTAGATAGAATTGTTTCTTAAACAAATCCTTCCAAATGTCAAACTCAGCATGGCTAGTAATGGTCTCATACATACTCTCCAATTCATCTGCCAACACAGCACATTTCTCTTGTTGATACTTAAGAAGAAGTTGCATATAAGCACATCCAAAGTTATCAAATAATTCATTAAATTCATTCACAACATCTTGATTGTAGGGAATGTGTAACAAAATGTAAGCCTTTAGGCACTACATTAATTTTTCAAACAGTTGATTCAAACAGTCATATCTATTTTTGAATTTAGCCGTGGCAATTGTAAGAACCCTCTTCCCAAATCAAAAGTCCAATTCTTTAAGAGTGAGCTATAAACATAATACATAATATTAGTGTATTGATCTTCTTTACCAAAATCAAAGTCATAGTCATCATGTTTGTCATTTAAAAACTGCTCCCATGAGTTCTCTTTTAGAGTGAGCAGTTCGGACCTTAGTTTCTTACTGATACTGACCAGGGATGTCTTTCCTTCTTGGGATTTGCTTTTTTTCCGAACTAGTTTCCTCCTTCTGTTGTATAACCTGTTTATGCCAGGGGTCCACCAGACTGGTTTCCTTCTCTTAGGGGAGTGAGTCTTGGTCTTGCTAGGGATGGCATGATCCATGCATCCTTTTAGGTGCACATCATAGGCTCATATTAGGCTATCTGCCCTAGGGCATTTATAAGTCTAGCCAGAGTGTGTTTGGCTTTCGCCACCCATTTTAAATTAATTTTCTATGCCCTTTTTCGAGGGTGATATACTGTGCCTCTGTCTAACAGTGACACAGAACTGATACCCGGGGTAAACCTACGATCCCCCATCCACTCATCAAGATTCCTCTTGAAGAGAGTCAATGAGGGACTCTGCCTATCCTGGACTGGGATTTTATTCCAGAGTGAAGGGAGCCTCTGGGTTATGAATCTGTCCCTCCAGCATGTCCTATTTATTTCAGTGCTGAGGTTCAAGTCTCTCGAGCACGTAGCTGATGGGATTTGGATTTTCTGAGGTGCAGCATGTCCATTAATTCCGGGTTGGACATGGCTTTATACGTCAGGCACAGATCGCCTCTGATCAGGTGGTATGCCACTGAGTAGAGCTGGAGTTTCTTTAACCGGGCAGCATATGGCATCTGTTTGAGCCCTTTGATCCTCTTGGTGAGGTACTTTTGGGGTCTTTCCAGTTGCTGCAGGTGTCTGGTAAGGTACATCCCAAAAGGGGCTTGGTACTCAATTATGGGCCTGATGAGGGATGAGTAGAGAGGCACGATGACCTCCCCTGATCTAGATGTAAATCCCTTCATGATTAGGTGGGCTATATAAAATGTTTTTCTAACCACTTTGGCCACGTGGTTGTCAAATGAGAGATTGCTATCAACTTGGGTCCCCAGGTCCCTAATTACTTCTTCTGTACTTAATGGATTACCACCTATGTGGTAATTTGTGGGCACTTTGTTTTTGCAAAAGGGGATGACTATACACTTTTTGGCATTTAGCTTGAGGCCATGGCTCTGCCACCAGTTGTCTGTTTCTATGAGGCCCTTTTGGAGGATGCTTGTGTCAGCTGGAGAGTCGATTATAGCACCCAGTTTGCAGTCATCTGCGAACTTGGTCAGCCACAGTCCTTCCGTGTTGGCCTGTACCTCCGAGAAATATATACCGAACAGGAGAGGTCCCAGGACTGAGCCTTGTGGGATGCCACTTGTAACTGGTTTGGAGTCTGACATGGCTCCAGCAATTCTAGCCATGTGGGTTCTGTCCTTGAGCCAGTTTGCAACCCATCTAGTGACATAGGGGTTTATATTTAAGCTGGTGAGCTTATCTATAATGCCCGAGTGGGGTATTGTATCAAAGGCTTTTGCGAAGTCCAGGTAGGCTGTGTGGACCACCTTCCCCTTGTCATTGGCCTTGGTGACTGTTTCAAAGAAATTGACAAAGTTTAAGTGGCAGGATCTGCCCTTAACAAAGCCAATCTGGGTAGGATCCAGTGTCTGTAGGTCCCCAATATCTTTTTTTATGAGGTCCATGATGATCCTTTCCATAGCTTTGCAGATCAAGCTAGTCAGGCTTATGGGGCGATAGTTTCCAGGATCCGTTGAGGCACCACCTTTGTGGAGAGGGACCACTGTTGCTGTACGCCACTCTTTGGGTACATATCCTGTGGTAAGGCTGAGACTGAACAGTAGTTTTATGTTTGGGTTTAGCTCTTCTTGGAGTTCATGTAGGACGCAGCCCGGGACACCATCTGGTCCCATTGATGCTGTGTTTTTGCTTTGGAGAGGGCGGCTCTTACCTGAGCATCTGAGATGTCAGGGGGGCAGCACTCTGCTGGGATAGATATTTGCTCTTTTGGTGGGGAGGGGAGGAGAAGTTTGCACTGAACCTGTCAGCTAGGAAGTTGGCAATGTCTGTGGGTTCGGTGTATTTTTTGTCATTTTGGACTAATTCTGAGCATATCTGGGAATTCCCACCCAGATTCCTAACATAACTAATGAAAGCCTTGTGATTATCCTTAGTGTCCTGTGCAATTTTTCTCTCGAAGCTGGCCTTAGACGATTTTATGTGTGCCCATAGTTTTTTGCTAACACTGATCAGAGATGCCTTCCCTTTTTGGGATTTTGCTCTATCATGTAGTAGCTTCCTCCTTCTATTGTATAGTTTGTTTATGGCTGGGGTCCACCAGACAGGATGTCTGCCTTTGGAGGATTGGGTCTTGGTTTTATTTGGGATTTCCTTTGAAGGCTTTTTTTAGCCTAGGTACCAGAAGAATAAACTTGCTAGCATCCCAGCTCCTGCATTTGGTGTTTTTTTTCGTTTTTGCTACTGTTTGGTTTTTTCAACATTTTATTTGGGATTGCATGATCCATGCATTCCTGAAGGTGCTCATAGAATGCGTTTATAAAGGATTCTGCGGTCTGGGCCGTATTTTCCACAGGCCCGGGGGCTTTGAAGGATTCCACCTTGGTTTTGAGGAGTATGAAATTTGCTTTAGAGAAGTTTTTCACTGTGGTTTTCTGGGCAGGGGGTGGGGTCGGGATGTGAATATCCAGTGAGATTAGTTTATGGTCTGATCTTACCAGTGAGGGATACACTTCTGGTCTGGAGCATAGAGTCCCCATGTTGGTGATGATCAGGTCCAGTATGTTTTCCCCTCTTGTGGGAGTGGTAACAAGTTGTTCCATAGCATTTGAGTTTATAAATTCTAGGAACCTTTGAGCTAGGGTGTTGGAGCTAGAGTAATGCTCCCAGTCTATGTTTGGGTAGTTGAAGTCGCCCAATATAATGGTATTTGGAGGGACCTTCATATTTTTCAGTGTTCTCAGGAAGGCCGAGTAGGGTTCCTGGATTTGGGAGGGTGGTCTGTAGCAGGCTATAAACTGGAAGGCAGTTTTACCCACTGTTAATTGCACATGGATAGTCTCTGATGCTTTGTGCTGTGCCACCAACCTGGAGGTGTGGGTATTTTTGACGAATATTGATACTCCCCCTCCTTTTCTGGTTCGGTCCAAGTTTTGGGGCCAAAAAGCATGGTATGAGGTATAACCTGGTAGTGCTGGGGTGCTCTCGGGAGCCATGAACCAGGTTTCTGTTACTGCACAGATATCGATGTTCTCCATGCTAAGGAGAGTTTCGAGTGCATGCATCTTGAGGTTTAGACTTCTGGCATTGAGTAGCATTACTCTTAGTTTCTTATCCCTTGTGATACCTATGGAGGTGGGTTTGTCTTTTGAGCCTTGCCTTAAGGGCTGTGATTGTGCAGCACATTGATTTTGTGTTTTATGTGTTGTCTGGTTTGTGACGGGAGGTGCAGGTTTTGAGGTTATCTGCTTTGGAGCTCTCTGATGCTTTTGCAGGTTTTTATTTAGAGCCTCCAAGTATAATTTTGTGTAGTTATGTGTATTTTTTGCCAGTGCTGGTTTAGTAGGTCTGTGTGAGGCTGGAGGTGTGGTGCTAGTGTTAACCTTCTCCTCATGACTGTCTGTTCCAGTCTTGGGTGGAGAGACCTTAGCTTCCAGTTTGGCTGTATAATTGCATCTCTCACATATGTTAGTGTTTTGTGGTAGGAGTAGAGGGCAGTCTGTGTACATGAGGCAGTTGTAACATTGCCTCAGGATACCCAGATTCACCAGCTGGACTGGAGAGTACACCTGAAGTTGCCCTTTGGTCATGCCTGAATAGTAGGGTGAGCTACTTAGTTGCTTGGTTGGTGAGGGGTAGATAAAGAGCCTTGCCCTCCTGGGCAGTCAAGTGTCTGGGTGTATTAGTGCTTCCTATTAGGTCTGAGCAAGTGCTGGACTGTAGGATGCTTTTTGAGTGCTTAGGTAGAGAGTTAGACTAGTTTCAAGTGAAAAACTGAAGAGGAGACTTAGTGGAGCCTGGAATAATTTAAACCTAGCTAACTGGTGCTGCCCAGCGCACAAAGCCGTGCAAATGTGTTTTTTAAACTACTAACTTCTGAGCTGGGACCACTCCTCCAGGGACAGATGGCTGCTCAAAGTTCCCCTCTCTCACATTTGAACAGAGAAACTTCCCTCTATCCAAGTAAGGTATGGGCAACTCAGAAACTTGTAACACAGCCCTGAATTCAGCACTAGCCTGAAAACTGGACTATACTAGCTTAGAAAGGCGAGAAACAAGATTTTTTTTTTTGAAAAGATAAGGTAAAAACAGTAAAAAGTACACTTAAAACAGCTTTAAATGACTACAATCGATCAGAAAAGATTATCGCACTCTAGTGTGTAGCCTACAACAAACAATTTATTTAAAGAAAAACAATGTTTTAAAAGTGCAGGCAGTCAAATAAGTACAATATGTGAAAAAAGCAAGCTTTTAAATGACAATAAGTGCTGGAAAAATCAGCGTTTAGGCGGAAAACAGTTAAGTACAGCAAGAAAATACAGAAAACTGATAATCACTCCAAAGTCTCTTTTAAGCTAGAAGGCTTGTATCAGTTTAAGGCTTTCTAGTGCTTTCCAGTAGGTTAGTTACAGGAAAGATGGGAAACAAGCGCAGATGTGGTCTTTTAAACCAGAAAGTTGAAAGAGATGGACAACTTCCTGAATGATCAATAAACTACAATTCCTGGGCCAAGAACCATTCCAATTTAATTGGATTCAAAATGTTATATATTCCAGCAGATCAACTCTGAACAACTATCATTGTGTCCTCAGATGCTACACTAAACATAAAATCAGAGCAATTCTCCATATGAGGTAACCATTAGAAAGTGAAGAAGACATTTGGAAGAAAACGTAAAGTTTGCCTAATCATGACTTTGCTTATTTTGCATGTACTTCACATGTTTTACTTGATTGCAAGTTATCTCTTGGAACTTTTCTCCCTGAGATAATGCTAAAAAAGGGTAATAATTTCCCAGTTAGACTTTCCCAAATCCAACTAAATAAAAACAAATAAATAAATACGTAGATTAGCATTAAATGGAAAAAATAATGCAACTCTGTGGAGCCTCCATCTGAAACATTTTTTGACATTTCAGCACTCTTATTTTTTACTTTTCATTTTAGGAGTATACACCCATAATGATATATGAGTTTAATAGTATTAGATATGGCAGTTGTACAATTTATTGAAGTTTAACTTGTCAGACCCCATATTCAAGAGCTACAACATCAAAGTGTCCATCTACAGTAGTATTTGTTTTTAATTTCAGCAGTCTTACAGTTACTTATTGAGGAGAGCTGGCTTTGCTTGAAACATAGTTGCTCTGCAAGAGGAATGCGTGGGGAGCAAAGACTATTACAAAAATTGCAATTTTTCTTTTTTTTGCAAATGTTACTGTCAAGGAATGGTGTGTTTAGGTGCTGGGCTGTTCTGTTATAATGTATCCATTATATAGTAAGCCCTATAATTTTGTTATAAATGTTTTCTGGCACCACATATACCCTGAACAATATTAATATGTCATTATGTGGCAGCCAGATGAAAGCTAAATGATGACTATTCCCTATAAAGGTAGAACTGTAGTTAATTATAGAAAAGAATCAGACATTGTGCCAATGATATTACCCTTTCACTTCACAGATGTTAAAGGTTTGCCACTCTGTTCATCGTGTTAAGCTGCTATTCAGCTAGACTATTTACATTAAAATTTAAATATTACGTTTATTACCTGAAGTATCTCTTCTTTAAATTTGATTGTAGTGTGTTATATATATTTTAATCAGTAAAGATGCAATGTGTGTAATGAATATATATTTATATTCTGTCAGCGTCTGCAAGTGACACTAAGAAAGTCGATACTGAAAACCACTGTTGTAATCAGTTGGTGTGTGTGTGTGTGTGTGTGTGTGTGTGTGTGTGTGTGTGTGTGTGTGTGTGTGTGTGTGTGTGTGTGTGTGTGTTTACAAAGCACATTACATATTTCGCATCTCTCAGCCATCTGATTTGGGTAGAAAGTTCTTCTTTACATTTAAGACACTATTCATAGTCATTTGCACAAATGAAATAAGGATATCCCTGATGTTTACGAATGAGCGTAGCAAAGGCAAGATTCATAGACGCCATTTATGCTAATGCAAAAGGCATTAAGTGTAACGTTTTAATATTTAAAATAAATATGAATTTGTGTTCTGGACAGCCTGTCACCCTTTATGTTTTTGGAGCTTAAGTGTAATAAGATACAAATGACATGAACACAACCACAATAAACTGAATAAATAATTTAAGGAAGAGCAATCCGGCTCACAAAAGGAAACCAGAAAACCTTTATTTAGCACGTTTGTCAGCTGTCAGCAATGACTTCTTCAGAATAAAAAAAAGCACACTGAACCACTTGTTTAAATATACACATGTTTTTCTTGATTTATTGGTTTACTTTTGAGTGCATGCCCACAATATTGTTGATTTAAACATACACTTTTGTCACATGACTTACAATAATTGAATAATTAATTGTTTTTAAAAAAGTATATATTCATGTTATTTATAAAAAAAAAATAATAGATCCTCTATAAAAACTGGCAGCAGGGGAAGCTTCATTTTCTGTACATATCCCTAATAGCAGCATTCAAAACAGTAAAGACTATATTGTGCAAACCTGGATTATAAAACATTTAAAACATGTAAAAAACTGGTGATACATAACATTAAATAGCCTCTTAAACCATCGTAATAAGATACAAATGAGAAATTTTGCAAAGTGGCATATGCTTATGAGGTATTCATGCAATTCATATTCAAGTATCTATGTGGTACATACATCTGTAGTTAAATGTGGTGCTTCACCTTTCAAAATGGAGCTGCAATCCATGAACATGCCCCATCCATCCTTTCAGTAATTTGTCCAAGTATGCACAAACACCACAACCAAAAAGAAACATTTCCCCCACTGACCCCTTCAGTAGTCTGTCTAAAAGTATGCACAAGCACCAAAATGAAACATTTCCCCCACCAATCCCCTCAGCATTATGTCCAAGAATGCACAAGCACCAAAATGAAAAACTTCCCCTCATCAATCCCTTCAGCAATATATCCAAGAATGCACAAGTACCAAAATTAAATCTTTTCCCCACTGATCCCTTCAGCATTTTGTCCAAGAAAGCACATGCCACAAAATGAAACATTTCCCCAAACAACCCCTTCAGCAGTCTGACGATGAATGCACAAGCATAAACCTGACACCAAATGAAACATTTTCCTTTCCCCTCATATCTCCAGAGTTCAGTAAAATTGCTGCTTACTAGAATAAATTCAGGGTCATTTACACATGTGATATGCAAATGAGTTCAATATAAATATCAATCTATCTCTGTGAATGCTTTGGATATGCAACTGTACTGTGTAATGCCCCTTCTTTGCATATCAATTGCCGCCGTATTGTTTATGGCTTAAGCATATTATGCTTTTGTGATAGGGAAACTTGGTTATAAAAAGGCCTCCACATTTATGTATTCAGCCTGCAAGTCTGGGATTTGGATATCCACATAGCGCTGCTTTCACAGATTATTGTTATGAAAATGCAAAGCCTTGGACTATGAATACCAGCCTTAGTGTTCTGCCACATTTGAGAAGCCAGCATTCTTGTTTCTTAGAGGCTAATTTATACTGCAGCATTAGTTATAATATAGTGTTTAATACCCAACACAATAGTATTTTTCCCAAATTATTCCACATCCCTTAATGTATGTGCCTTGATGCACTTTTATATGTACTTATTTAGTCAAAGTCAAAGTAAACTTTATTGTCATTTAGAACTACACATGTGTTGCCTAAATCAAATTTGTCCATCAGCTCAATTCTTGAGATGACAAAGAAAATGAAATAACAATTACAAGTAGAGAAATAAACATATCTAACAAATACACTATTACTCTCAATACATGCAAGAAAGTGCAGAGGCATTTAAAGAGTTTGTAACAACAGGAAATCCATGTGGATTCAGCTTCTTAGGTATGTGTAATCCACATATCATATACTATGCTATAACCTGTTACAGCAGTATGGATAATGCATATGGCATCATATCGCAAGAGATATCTTGGTATTGACACATGACATATGAGTATTCTATGGATAATGCATATGACATCATACTGCTAGAAATATCTTGGTATTTACTCATGACATATGACTATTCTTAATATCCTTGGTTTGCAAAGCTGTATACATTTCCCAGCAGTACCTGTGGCTGGCACTGAACCTGTAATGGTTTTCCACTGTGCAAAACTAATGGTAATTTCACATCCTGTACATCAAAGATGATCTAGCCTTTGTCTGTCTTTGCTTATTTTAATGCTGAAACTGGTCAAATGCATCTTCTGCATGTTGTAAGTGATTCCTCAAAAATTTAGGGCTGTGTATTAATTTTATTTTTTGTTTTGTATAATCATATTATCCGCTATGCACTCTATTTTTGTTAATTCATTCATTTATTTATTTTACATTTGTTGACCAGGTTTGTCCGACTGAGCTAAGTAGCCCTTTTTCAGCTGAGGCCCAGGGAGAAAAGCTCACATGTTCTAACATTCTATCTATCATTTACAAAATATAAGTAAACAATCAACAACTGGTTTACGGAAAATATTCAAAGCAACATATACATCAAAAACAGGGATTTACTACAGTGAACTAATCATTATGTCTGTCAGATTTAGAATCCTACATCATTTAGAAGGACTAACAATAGTTTTGTCACCAGATGTAAAATCTTACATTATGCAGATAAGAATTATGTAATATGCTTAGATAGAGAAGTTAATGTGAGACAAGGCCTAGAGAGTTAAAGAAAGTTACATAGGTTGGGAGTAGATAGAGGTGTGCAGTTAGGGTTGATAAGCTGTTTAAGGGGGGTGGTTACAGAGGCAGGTCCATTGGCTTAACAGGTATTCTTTAGTGGCTAGCTTGAATTGACTAAGTTGCTTGAGTGACCTGATCTCTAGTGGGAGTTTGTTCCATGCCTTGGAAGGTTTATAGCTATAGAGAATACATCCTTTCTTAGTTTTAGGTTTGTGGATTTGTAGCAGATCTAGGTTAGAGCTCTGGAGAGATCTAGCAGGTGAATAGTGGGAGATGACAGATGATAGGGTAGGACAGTAAGAAGGCTGATAAAGGATGGGGTGGATCATCTGAAGTTGAGGGAGAAAAATCTAGTGAGGTAGTTCAAGCCAGTTAAGGTTTTTGAGTGAGAGATAGTGATGTGACTTGTAAACTTGATGTGCTGCAAATTTGGCTATCTTGTTGTAGGTAGATTCAAGTTTGGCAAGGAGTGTGGAGTTGAGGCAAATAAGAATATGACAGCCATAAAATAGACTGGGTAGGAGGTAGGCATAAGTGAGAGTTACTTTAGTTTCACTGGTGCAAAACTTTTTGTTGTGGTACAGGAGCCCTAGTTTTTGATGAGTTTTCTTGATACAGTTGTTAATGTGTAGATCGAATTTAAGTTGGTCATCAGTGATGACACCAAGGAGTTTAGTGTTAGTTTCCATCTCGATGTATGTGTTATTGAGGGGACAGGATTGTGAGAGTGGATTTAATGTGGCTGCAGTTTTTAGGAAGAAAAAGTAGTAGCTTAGTTTTTTTTGGGTTAAGGATAAGCTGGTTATCAGAGAGCCAGTTTTCTTCTGAGTTAAAGGAAGTCGGTGTTGTAGATATAAGTTTGGAGGGAGAGTCAGCAATAGTGATGACAGCAGAGTCATCAGCGTATTGGACCAGTGATGAGTGAGGACAGGAAGAATAAAGAAGATTAGTGAAGATGTTGAAAAGTAGCGGACCAAGGATGGAACCCTGAGGGACACCCATTTTAACTGGGAGAGGGGGGAGAGTGCAGATTGCCACTTCACTGCTTGAAATCTGTCATTCTGGTAGCTGGAAAACATGCAACAGTAGCAGGGGAGAAGTTAAGGTTGGTTAGTTTGTGCAGAAAGAGAGGGTGAGAGATGGTGTTGAAAACTTTCGAGAGATCTAAGAATAGGCAGGAGACAAGTTTGTTGTTATCTCTGGCAAGGGATATAGTATTAAGGAATGATACTAGGGCAGTAGTAGTACTATGCTTTGGTCTAAAGCCATGTTGAGTAGGTGTGAGCAGATTTTTAGAGAGTATGTAGTGCATAACTTGTTTATGGATGCATTTTCCTAGAACTTTAGAGAGTGGAGAGAGGATGGCAATTGGTCTAAAATTAGTAATGTCTGGGGAGTTACCTCCTTTATGTACTGGTAGAGTGAAGAATTGTTTCCATATGGAAGGGACTTTGGACTCTGAAATGGAGCGGTTGCTTAAGATAGATACAGGGAGAGCAAGAGAGTCAGCAGCTAAGTGAAGGAAAAGGGAAAGAATGTTGTCGGAGAAGCTGAGCAGGTTTGAGTTAAGAAAGTAGGGATTTGATGTAGCTCGTGGGTACAGGTCTGAGGGAAATAAAATTGATGACAGTATAGTGGGATTTGATAGAGAGTAGTTAGAAATAGTATTAAAGGTAGATGAATTGGCACTGGGGTTAAGTAGTTTGGATATAGAGTCAATGAAATATGTGTTGAAGGTGGAGGCAGTATCTTTGGGAGTGTTATCAGGACAAAGATTGGTGGAGCAGAGACCACCAGGATGTACTATGTAGTTTAAGGAGTTCCAAAATTTTGGGGGGTTAGATTTCAACTTTGAAATCATTTTTGATATTTTGCCATTTTCACCAGCTACCATTATTTGTTATAAGGGGCTGTGACTCCCCTGTAGAAATCTCAGAATGAATGGAGTATAGAAAGTGGATGACCCTAAAGGATTTTCACACTAATTGTGTAAACTGTATAAGTGTTCTGTACAATTTAGGACAGCTTAATTTGTGTCAAAAAATGCAATGATGTCACAAGGAGTGTGTGTGTGTGTGTGTGGGGGGGGTTAAAGATGCTGAATACTTATTTGCTCAAAAAAATAATTAAAAACATGAGTAACAAGTCAGAAGTCAATGGGGTAGATTAGAGAGTTGTTGAAGTCCCTTCTAAAACATGTTACCAATTTTTATCATCTGAACATTCTGTGAACCCAAACTCCATGAAGCATGTAGTTCTCCAAGGAATTAGGCTAAAATCAAAAAAGACAAGCATAATCCTAGGAATGTGTTGCCTTATAAATTGACTGAACATAAAGGGATTATTAGTTTAAGGGTCATCTTCAACTGCTAATGAAGGACATTCATCTCTCTGACCACAAGAAGATGATGGTGAGAATGTTAGCACCTTCTGTGGTCAGTGCAGTGACCATAACCGATTATTATAAACATTTTAAGGTGTGCATAAAGCATGTTAGCTCACAAAGACCACAAACATGCAGGACACAAATGATCATGTTATTCCCCACAAAACATTCTACTTCAGCCATACAGAAGCACTGACTCAAAATCATCAGCTTTAAAAGTAATACAATTCCCTGTGGATTCTTACCAAGAAGAAGAGGAAACATTGCTAAAATGGGATTAAAACAGTTTTAGTTTGCTATTTGTTACTGTATACTTTCATCAGGTTATGAGCACTATGTTCACCAAAATGATGAACCAGACAAAAGAGTTATTTTAGGGGAAAGATAAGGCCAGAGCATATTTAGGCACAGATAAATACTCATCAGGTAGAGAGAATTATGATACATATCACTAAATATCCCATTTTACAAAAGCAGCAACAAGGTGCCTGACAAACTATACAGAGTAAATGAAGAAATTCATATCATAAATCATAATCTGGAATGGTAAAGTTGATAGATGGACCCAGAAACATATCTTTCCAGGTTAGATGGTCCTACAAACATATCGTTCCAGGTCGGGATTCTGCAATTAATAGGGAGGCCATAGCTCTACACAGATAAACTCATGTTGTTTGGACCCTAAACTTCCAAACAGATATTAAAGTCTACAAAGGGAATATTTGGGGTAACAAATGCAACAGGTGATTGCTAAACTAACAAACAAAGTTACCCAAAATATCAGACAATTTTAGTTGACATATAGCAAAATGGGGTCTATATTAAATGAACAAATGTTCATAATTCGAACACTCTAAAGAGCGAAAATGCCAGACCTTGAGTGCCATCTTGGAGTTGGTATATATATATATATATATATATATATATATATATATATATATATATATATATATATTTAGAGGGGGGTGTGGGGGTGCAGCCCCCTACAATAACAAGTTCGAGTTCTGGCATTTTCGCTCTTTAGAGCATTCAAAACTATGAACATTCATTAATTTAATATAGACCCAACAACATGCAGTTGTGATATAACAGATATGCAATGCAGGGTCTCACCTTCTGAAGTAGCTCTTAGAGGCCATGACTAAAGTGTCATCTGTCCTGAGGATGTTCAGCCTGCACTTCTGGATGTCTGAGTCAAAGATTCTCCAAATGCAAGCAGAGCTAGAGAAAATGAAAAAACTAAATCTGAGATGAAGAGAATCCATTTCCTCACTAGGTCCTATTCCATAACTTTTTCTTCCCCTAAAACAACTCCTTTTATAGGAAATGACATTAAGTCAGGGAATCAACCCATAATCATCTGAACAAGCTTATCTGCCATAAAATGTGACTATATCAGATTCAAAGAAGTTGTTGGGACATGTAGTTTTCCCAGTTAATGGCAGGGTAGTTAAAATCATATTTTCCAGTATGGTAGTGTGAATATCCTTGGTGAATATAGCATTGAGTAGCATTACCTTCAGATTTTGCATGCTTGTACCTTTACGGTGGTGGTTTTGTCGTGGTCTGTCAATCATGTCATCCCAGGCAGACAGATACTGCATCCCCTTTGAATGACACCATAAGCTTAGCCATATCACCACAAGCTTAGCAATATCAGACATTGTCCACAAATCTCACCATTCCAACATACTTCAAATGCTTCATTTCCCTCATGAGTCAAAAGCATATATATATATCTGTCCAGCAACTAGAAATAATTCATTGCAGACAAACTATTAACACAGGTAGAGTTACATAGTTATTCACTAATAGTTACTTCCAACCCAAAATGCAAACAGTTCTAGAGAGTGGGCACTACTGACATTTTCTGACTTGAAACTGGATTCAGATGTTGAAAAGAACAATAGTACTAACTCTGACACTTCACTAATGTTTTAAGACCTTTCATCATTCCTATCAAAAGTGGTCATTCTGGTTTACATACAGTAGAAGTGCTGAACCACTTTGTGAAGTTTCAGACACTCTGAATTATTTCACTGCTTCCTCTATTAACAATGATTTCTAAAGAAACATGGCTTCCTCTATTAACAGTGATTTCTGAAGAAACATGGATGATGAAAGCGGGAACATAAAATGCCCTTCTCCACATACCTATTGGCCATTTTGTAGGAAATGGCTGATACCAAAGGCAGATTATTACTGTTTTCAGTTCATGGCCTTACCATTTTGGCTAGCTATTGATCTACAAAATCAAACAACAATCATGTATTTGATTTTCTGGATGACTGTCTTCTTCCATTAGAGTGACATTTGAAATTGGAAGCAAACTGGAGTTGCCGTTAGGGTTTTTCAGTCATTATGCACAACATACTCAAAGAAGTTCCATTTAGGACCATCCCAGTCAATCCACTTTATAAATACAGCCCCCCCCCCTCTCTCACACACATCATTTGCTTACAGGTCACAGCCAGCTCCTATAGCAACTCTATGAGCAAGTGAGCAAGAACCACCATCCATAAAGTGTACTAGACAAAGGGGAAATGGAATAGACAGTTTCAGGTGCAGTGTGCTTTTTCCTATAGGGAAAAAGATAGAATCAAGATTATTTGTGTTTAAGTACTTCAAAAAGAAACTCTCAATTAATCACTTAGACCTATATAGCACCTGCTATACTTGTAGTTGCACAAGTCGGATGTCAAATGAGTACTATCAAAGAAAATGAGTGGTGTGGCAGGCTTTGAAAGCATTGTTCATTGTACTGCAACCATGTCATTCATGATACGAAATGACAAGACTGTGCTTGTTCAATACCTGAGCATGCAAGGAAAGAGACATTAACTGAAACTTCAACACAACATGGGAAATTAAGAATCAGCCTTACAGAAAACAGTACATAGTAAGGAGTACATATTCCACAGTTGCAAGAGACAGTATCAGCATATGGATCTCTGTTAAGCCCAATAATGGACACGGTTATTTTCAAAGCAGCAATTTATGAATGATGATCAGTTGTATTCTCATCTGCAACATAGAAGATGCCTGACTTAAAATTCAGTGTAAGGAATGTAGAATTAGCAGATGTACATATGCATACTCTTTTCCATTAGATTAGGATTTCCTTATGCTTTTTTTAACAGTGTTGATCCACAAAATAATATTAGGGTGAAATTGGGCAGACTAAGGCTCCTTCTCATAGGTCAAAATTGGAAAATAAAATCTGGGATACCAGTGATATTTTAACTGTTATCCAAACTCATTCTGAGGCTGTCAGGATGAGAACACTGTCTACCTCATTAAGGAATTCTAGTTGTTCAATTAAAATTAAGCAGAGTCATCCTTGAAGCTTGTATGATTCTTGTCTCAAAGCTAATCGTTTCCTTCCCTATTAGACAATCTTACTTCAGTAAGTGGCATATGTTCTTTGTGGAACCCATCCCAGTGCATCTGACCATAATTACTGATTATTTCAGTTAACTGTGAGAGCTGTGGTGACAAAGCTATATCCTAAATAAAGCTGTGTCTTGTCTTGTCTTCACATTTGTAGGGGATTCTGCATTTTTCTAAAAAATATAATGCACATCAGAAACTGCATCTATTTAGGACCTCAGTTTTTTTTTTGAAACTCAGCAGTTTTATACATTTTAACCTGTGCAAGCTGCTAATATTAAATTTGTTAATAAATACTAAGTCCAAAAACGCATTCATCGACTTGGCCAGCATTAAGTCTGCTGAAACTTTAAACTTCGTAATTACGTCTCCGTAATTAAAACAGCATATAATAAAAATTTAGTTAAACGTTCACAGTTGCCATTAACTTAGCGAGACATATGTTAAAAACATTACAAACATAGCCAAAAAAAAGGCAATATAAGCGCACATCTGTAGCTTTTTTATATCATTGCTATAGTAAAATGAGTTTAATGCAGAGACATAACCATAAAGCTAAGACAGTTAAACATACAGCGAGTTTAACATTGCTTATTTTCATGTAAAAATATTTAGCATCAGATTACTAAAAATTAAAAACGGAGATCTTGCTCTCCTTGCTTTCAAGGTTCATTTCCTAAGATGTACCGCCATAGCATGATGTGTGTAGAACTATTTGTGACATCGATTCAAGGGCGAAGTAACAAGGACAGTAAGAGGCCCATTATGCCATTAAGTAAGCAACTTAACAGTTTTTTCTAAATAATGTCATTATGTAAATAATAAATATAATGTGGTGGTATTGGCATTAATGCCACGGTTGGCTTTGTTGGTCTCCGGGCCGGCCGCCCCAACCCCATCAATCGCAGGTGGGGGAGTTCTTACATTACACCACCGTGGTTATTGCTATAATAAATAATTTGCTTTTAAAAATAATTACTTCTGCAAGGAGTTTACAACTCTTGTCCATGACATGTTCTCAGGCTTGCTTTGCATTAAGAAATGATTTATGTAAGAAATAATCTATACTCTGTGCATAATGTAATTTCTCTGAGAATTTTGAAGAAATCAATTCAAATTTCTGTCTAATTTCTACATTTCCTAGATATGCACAGATCTTCCCTAGCTACCTGGATGATACAAGAGATGTTACTTTGCATAGTTTCATGCAACAGGAACAAACATAGCAACAATAATAAGCAAACCATCTCAGGAACAATATGATGTCTAGCCATATACACCTTTAAGGAAAAGCACTTAAAAGTTATTGCTACCCTTTGCAAACACTTAGTAGTACTCACCTCTGAAATCAGTGCCATATATAATGCACACTTGTGTCAACCCATCCATTCATCAAGACTAGTCTGTGAAGTAGTACTCTGCTTGTCCTGTTGTGATAATTTATTCTATAGCCTGGGAATATATTGAGTTAGGAACCTAACCCTCCAGTGAGTCTTGTTTATTTCTTAGTACAAATTTTGGTTCCTAATAAAGGTGTTTGTAGAGCCACTGGTTTTATGAAGAAGTAGACAGTGGATTAGGACTGGGTCTTTCATGGACTCGATAGCATGACACAGGACACCACAGAGGAGTCAAAGGGCTCTATGTACAGGGAGAGTTCAGTTAATCTGTCAGGGAAATTCAAAGGTTTAAGGCATTTAGTTTCCATGGCTAAAACATGTCTGGGCCTTTCCACTTGAGTGCTATACTTAGATTTTAACATACCAAAGGGGTCACTGTATTCAGTTATCTGTCTGATAAGAGAAGAGCACGGTTGTAAGATAACTTAATTGGATAGTAAAGATATTCCCTTGGAAATTAAATGGGTAACATAGAAGAATTTACTGATTATGGTGGTGACCTGTTGAGCAAATGAGAGAGGGAGAGAGAAAGAAAGATAGTTGTCCACATAAGTACCCAGGTCGGCTCCCTATTGAAATGTCGGCAATCAGTAAAAAAAAACAAAACAAAACAAAAACAAAAACACAGGAGAACACTGAATCTCAAAAACTGCTTGTCTTCTTAAAACATCTTTTTGCAAGGGGGGAGGATGGAGAAGCCCCCACACCCCTTGAACTTATATATACCAACTCTGAGATCTGGAGAAAAGGGACTATTCCCAGAAATGACATCTTAGACTTAGTATAGTATATGTAAGTCTGACCATTTGGTCATTCAGTTTCACATTTCAGGACTCACTCTAGAGGGTCTTGGCATCTCAAATGGTTACCACCCATGTTTCTATTAACCATAGCTATCTTACAATAAATGAGGTGGGAGCAGCTTTTTCTGAAGAATGTTACTATACTGTACTTTTTTTGCATTTAGTTTTGGACTGTTTCTAGTACACCAGGTATGTACATATTCCAGTCCTTCTTGTGGCAGTTTAGTATTAGTGGATGAGTGTATAATAGTGCCCAGCTTGCAGTCATCAGCAAAGTTGGTCAATGATAGTTCTGTAATATTACCTTCAGCCTATGCCAAATAAATGCCAAATGGGAGAGGGTCCAATAATGATCACAATGGTACCCCACTAGTTAAGAAATTACAGGCAAATTTACAACTTGAGATCTGGTGGATAGCCAATTTGCAATCTATTGGGCAATACAGGGGTTTACATTAAGTTTTTCTCATTTTTTTAATAAGGCCAGTAACAGGGATAGGGTCAAAACCTTGGCTAGGTTAAGCTAAGCAGCATATATGAAGTGGCCACTGTTCACACCATCTGTAAATTTCTAAGAAGCTAGCTTGATTCGGGAAACTTGCCCTTTACAAATATATAAAATGTATGAGTTGTGGATGTCACTAGTATTTAGTACAGTATTGGTTAATGAAACACTTTATCAGGGCTTTTTGTGCCTTCACAATCATAAGAGATTTCTCGAGAATGGAATTATCTGGGGGATAATATCCTTTCTAAATGATTGAAGGATGGTTTAGCCTGCCTCAGCTTTAAAATAGGTAGCTCAAGGCCAATGTCACTAGCACATAGTGTGACCCTCAACTTTAAAATATGTCGCACACAACCAATGTCACTATGTCACAGTGAGGCACTAGTACTAGCCAGGTCTGTATAATGTTGGCAAAATCTGCACTAATAAAGGACACTGTAGCAATACTCATATGTTAAAAATAAATGTTAATATACTTTTCTGTTGAGAGTCATCTATTACAGTAAGTACACTCCCCCTGCACTTCCTTTTCTTCTTTTCTAAGAAATCTTAACCCATCCCCCCTTCCATTTTTCCTGACACTATTGAAGGGTGTTTAGCACTATTATCTCACTGGATTCCTATTTCACAACATTCCTACTATCTTAATCTTCATCATTCTCTTTGAAGAATCATTAAGTTTGTTTGGTCCTTCAAAACATTCGGTTGGCATTGAGACTAGATGTGGCTGATTTATTTCCATAAGCAAATATAGTGCTGAAAAGCCCTTCCATGTCGCCTGTGTCACACCCTACCCCTGTTGTCAAATAATCAGTAAAGTCTTTACAGTCTGCCCATCTTTCCTCATTTGTTTTGTGAAGCACCATGCTCAGTCTTTTACCTAATTAGTTCAAACTTGCTCATAACAAGCAGTTGAATTGTCACTGTATTTCCAAGCCCCATCTTGTTAGCATTAGGAAATATCTGTAGCATATTAGACAGACACGCTTGCAGCAAGTGTGCCAGCTCACTTGGCAAATCCATATCATACCCTTGATTTTGTCCAACTAATGGCCTAGTCCACATATTAGCATATCCGACAGGAGAAAGACTGCTTTATAACAAATGCCATACATGTTTGAACGTTTCCAAAAATCTATTAAAGTATTTTATCCATTCAGCTGTGACATTAATTGAGAAAGACTGGCTTAAACTGTTGTCCATTCCAAACGTTTATGTTCATCTAACTCATACAGCTTACATGCCATTCCAGTGTTCACCAAACAGGGTAAAAGCTTCCCTATCTTCTAAACTAAAATGTTCCCATATTATCTGAGCTCAATTATCTTACTTAAATATATATATATAAGCCTTCGTCTTCATTACCATTCTCATAAAATGTTTCTTTCACTCATACTGTAGCTATTCTAAGCATTATATGAGTTACATTACCTTGTAATATTCTTACTTACAATTATTTAAAAAATGCTAATTTAAACCAGATATATTAATACAGAATACTAAAAAGTTACACATAACTATACGTGTTTAGTTTTAACAAGCTATAGAAATACTAATATCCCATAAGCAGGAAAGTTTCGTAATTTTTCTATCATAAGTGATTCATAGGCATAATTTTATACCTGCACTTCCAGTGAAAGTAGCAAACTGAGTTTGTGGAACTAAAGCATTAAGAAAAGTAATATTAGTAGTAGTAGTAGTGGGTATTAGTAATATTAGTGGTAGTAGTAGTGGTGGTATTAGTAGTAGCAGTGATAGAAGTAGTGGTAATAGTATTAATTTCAGTGGTATTGTTATTATTATTAGTAGTAGTAGTACTAGAAGTAGTAAAGCTTCTCATTAGTAGTGTTATTGCCCACCATGATGATAAAAAGAAGGGGAAGGAAGCATTGTTATTGGTAGTTATGGTAATACCAGTAGTAGTAGTAGTGGTGGTAGCTGTAGTATTAGTAGTAGTGGCAGTAGTTGTTGCAATAGTACTGGTAGTAATAGTAGCACTAGTAATGGTACTAGTAATTGTAGTAATAGTGGTAGTAGTAGTAATAGTATTGGTAGTAGTGATAGTAGTAGCTGGTAGTAACAGTAATAGAAGTAATAATAGCAGTAGTATTACTATTAGTAACAGTAGTAGTTGTAGAAGTATTATAGCTTCTCATTAGTGATGTTACTGCCCACGATAATAATAAAAATAAGGGGGGAAAGAAAGCAAGCATAAAATAGAAAGGTTATCTACTGGTTAACATCATTATTATTATGCTAGACTAAAAAAAAAATAAATAAATAAAACAACTGCAGGCTTTCAACTTAGCAAATAACTATGCCATTCTTAAAGGTTCTTCATTATTAATTGCACTTAAAATAAATTTCCCATCATTGCAAATTCATACACAGTATATTTTCTTGTTTTGGACACACATGCTTGCAGTAACAATTCTAACACTGATTTGCATATTCTAATAATGTTCTTAATGAGGCCCAGCTGTATCAGGCAATATAACTGTACATTTGCAATCTACTGTACTTACATTATATTTTATCCAAAACCATATGTTCATATTAACTGAAAATATTGTTGCAAATACCAAATATATCACTCTAATTTATTATACATTTAGAATGTATTAGGTATAGGGCATATTTATATCATACCTCATTTATGTATATAACAAATATTTTACAAAATTTAATATGTACATCATCAAATTGCAATATATATTCATTATAGTCTTTACCATTCTCATCTGTTTGAATAATAATGGTCATTTTTCTTCATCATCATGCAAAAGCTAGAAAATTAAAAAAACTGTTTTGAAATTTAATTCATCCCTAAGGCTCATTTTGTCAGTTATACATGGATGTCTTGTAAATTAATGATAAATAGCATGTTCATTTATCAAGTAAAATATATAAACATATTTCTTTTTGACAATTTTTATTGTTTGTAACAGCAAAATGATATAATGTAATTATAAGCTAATTACTGCACGAGCAACTGAATTGTATGCTAATCAACCAGTCCAAGATGGCGGAGAGTAGCCTTGTGCATTGTATTCTGAAACCAATAGGAATATAGCCACAGAAACTAGACTGGGAGGAAAGTATGTTAGGGGCTGCTGCTGCTCTTCAGCATGTACATGTGCAACAGACTCAAATCTGTGCTGCTGCTGATGCTAGACTTGAGGCAAGAAGGGTATTTAGACCCCATTTAACTTTTCTTGGCCTGCATGAGGTGGAAATAGTAGAGCATTACAGGGTGATTCACAGGCAGGCAGAAATGTAGATACTATGAAATGGCCACTGAGACAGAATGTTCTGCATCCCTTATTAATGTGTCATGTAGCTGGTATGTGTGGGTGTCTATATGGGCACAATATGTTAAAAGTGTCTGTGTGAGTGTCTGCATGAACACAGACAAACTCTGTGATGCACTACATCCTGGCATGTTGGATGGGTGTGAGCATTGCATCATAGAGATATCAGTTCATCATCATTGCCCCCAACACTGAGAACTGGCTCTGCCAGGAGTTGCACTGGCACTTTATAGGCCCATTTTAGAAGATGAATACATGCATGAGCGGCAGTTAACTAAACCAGAGGAGAGAATAGTAAATATTAATACCAATTTTAGAACAGGGTGTGTGATTACTTATCAGGCAGCTTACAAAGTGAGAAATATTATATACAAGAATTGAAATTTCATCTCAGGTGAAAGGGACTTGGTTGGTAAAATAGGATCAAGCCTGAAGATTATTTACTGGAGGGGCATACATTTGAAAAATATTTTGGAGAAAGAAAAATTAAATTGTATAGGAATCCTGGTACTTTTAAATGTGGCAGATGCCCCTATTGTAAATATATAGAAGAAGGGCATTATGTAGAAGTCAGGGGCATGAAATTGAAGAACAATAATAGATGCAATTGTCAATCTAAAATGGTTGTGCACCTGGCTAGATGTCAAGAATGCCCTTCATTCTATACAGGAAAGGCAAACATTTAAATTTTGGATAACAAAGCAGATGCAGCCTAACCCGAGAGGTGGTCCAATGACAGTAATGTTGGAATCATCTGAATTGCTGTGGCAAATACTCCTGGATGCATATACACTACCAGGTTAAAATGACATGCTCTATCCACCGCATCTTAAAACTGAAAAATTTAAAAAGATAATATTTATACGTAGTTGAATAGGAATTTAGATTTTCATATTCATATTTTTACTCATGTTCAACGTTTATTTATTTTTTTTAAAAAGTTTTAGTATATGCTTTGAGAAGTCTGAGAATTATAACTGTTCTTATGTAGAGGGTACTTTAAATGCTTGACTGGTCTTTTGATCACATGACTAATTTTGTTTGTGTCTTTCAGCTTTTTCCCAGTTAGGGGTTGCCACAGCGGAACTCCGGTCTGCTAATGATTGGCAGTTGAATTTTACATACTGGCTTGCCAGGCCTGACACACAACCTTCAAGGAAGGTACGTCCATTCACACATGTCTCCATGCAGAAGACACTCTAGCTGAGAATCAAACCGGACAGCGTCTTACTGTGAGGCGACAACGCTACCGCAGCACCACCACTGCGGACTGTTTACACACCATTTTCTTTAGTAACAGTGTATCTCAAGAAGTTAATGTATAGAATTGGAACGAAAAGTGCTTTATACAAATAAATTTATTTTTATTTAAAGTTACATCTGGAGTCCAGTCTACCTGCCTGCCTGGAACTTATTTTGATTTTGTTCATCAGAAAATACACTACAGGCTGCATGTCTACCAGTAAAGCAGAGACAGGGAAGGAATGATCAGAATACTAACAGAAGACAGAGCTGTATTTCTGCAACCATATTTCTAAATGCGAGTACGATCACTCATTGCACTAAATATGTTAGCCACACATGTACAAACAACTGAGAATGTGCAACTGTATGGACTGTTAATACTGGATATGAAATGTGAATTGCTTGTATGTACATGATTTGATTGGTGTTGTAAAGCTGTGTCTTTAGCAAAGAGAGAACCTACTCCAACTTCACTTTTTAAGTGCAATAGTCTGATGGTTCAAATCCAGAGCTCCCTAATTGTCTAACCTTTGTTTCAGTTTTTATAATCTTTTCTTTTTTTTGGCTTTACCATTTGCACTGCATTTGGCTTAGTGCAAACATGGTTAATTACCTAAAAATTGAAAATTTAATGTCATTTGCCTTATGAAGTACAAACAAGCTTGGCAGCATTGTGTGGCAGTAAGCAACATAGATGGTAATGACTGCAGAAATTATACTTCCTTCCTACCTGACTTTTTCTGTGGCGCAAGGTGCAAATATGTTGAGATAAGAAAGGGGGAACATAGATAAAAAAGATGATGGACTGTCACAGTAGCTATTTTTAGTGAGGAAGGGTCATAGTGCCTATTTGCATAAATAATATATGTTTGCTGTAGTGATTTATATTTGAGCATTGCCTAGCCTTATGTAAACAGGGTTGAGTACTTAAGGAACAAAGTGAAAATTTTCATTTGGCTTGCCTTCCATCAAAGTGAAAATTTTCATTTGGCTTGCCTTCCATCACGCAAATAGGCTCAGCAGCAAAGCACAGCTGTCAGCACTCTGGACAGTACTGAGTGTGGAAAACACACTTACACTCCAGCTTTTCCTATGGCACCATGCGTAAGAGTGATGAATTTGTGCTCAGAACACAGGTGAACCAGGGTTCTCATCTAGCACAGTCTACTTTTTGGTAAGGGTGTACTACCTTCATTTTTCACTAAACTGTGACTATAAAGGTGATACTACATACTGACAGCATATATCAAGTGGATTGAGCATACATACCTTTTAAGTATAATTTGTATTATATGGGTAACTGGCTTTTAATGATGATGACTATGTAAAACATTGCAGTTGCATATCTGGGAAGGACACAATAGTTAACTGGCAATCATCTAAAACACACTCATAACTGAGGTAAAAACAGTGAAACATAATGTTATGTGAGGTATGCAATACAAATCACAAATCTCTTACTAAAGTAATGCAAGTCTATGCATTTCCAGTATATCGTCAGACATTAGTCCTAAATCACAGATGAGAATGTGTAAGCCAGGACCTTGTAATATCACATACATACAGTCTTAATTGAAATATAGCACAAGTCAATCTTTAAACCGTATATCTGTGATGACTATGATTTCCAAACACACCTTCTGTGACAATGAGGAAAAATCACCTATGTGGAAATGTATGCATTCTCTTTTTTACATAGCTTTGAATCCCATATTGTACAAATTACTTTTAAGAGTTTTAGCAGTGTGTTAGTTCCCCACAAATATGTGTCAAGTGATTACAATGATCCCTCCAAAGTAATGGCTTAAAAGCCAAGTCATTTACAATTTCATTTATGAGCACAGTACTAGGCATGACCAGGTACAGCAACACACATGCCATAAATTAAAGCCAAATATCACATGATCATTGCTGTTTCATAAACTCCCTTCCACTTTCTTTGGCAATGTTTCTCTTTGCTTAACTTTGCTGAAACACAGTTGGCGTGGTTGTGCATGTTTGCGCACTAGCCGTAAAATGCAATATCACAAATTGAAAGGAAAATAATTGTACTGTTGTTTGTAGAACTTTGCAGACATAGCAGGAGATGGGAAGGATAGTGCCAAATTCAGGGTATAGCGGTGGGGTGTGAAGGAGTCCAAAATATTTGTTGCACTCCTCGCAAAGTGCTACAGCCATAAGGTGCCACAGGGGGACTTTACTGGGTCTCAGTATAAAGCTGAGGCTAGGAACAGCATAGCCAAGATGGTCTCCAGAGCAACTAGCATACCATATACTGGGGATTAGTGCAAGCATCATTACAGTGACCGGAAATGGCAACGTAGGCACAACTTGATCAGTGGCTGGATGAGTTTAGAACTGCTGACATCCCACAGTTGTGTAAGTATTCAAATAAAGTAACTAAAAATTATATGGAATGGTATAGATAGGCAAACCTGGAATGTGTAATGCATTTTTGTCTCTTTTTCTCTCATTCTTTATTTTACAGTTCACTGGAAATCTCAGCAAATAGGGAGGCACATGCTGAGAGAGTTGAGAGAACCAGAGAGGCAAGAGGTATGTATGCAGCACAAATGAACATGATTGTATTAAATATATTGCACTTCTGTAGATCAGTAACAACTAAAGCATGCAGATCTAACTACAATAGCAAGCATGCATGCTTTCTTCTGTAGCTGTTGGTAATTGTATTAGGCAAGTGTAATACTCTATTCAGATTGGGTGGGTTCAGTTCCCACAAGTAACCTATGCATTCGCATTCAACAAATATCATTTTTAAATTTTAATTGCAGCAATATTGGCTTTAATGTCATGCTGTTAAGTTAATATGAAGTATCATTAAAAGCATCAATGGGATACCTGCATTTTCCAAGGATTACTTGTAGCAATTCACAATTATTTTTGGGATTGGGAAAGCTGTATAGCTAATATAATAATAAAAGTGTATTTATTGTAATAAAGCATGAATTTGACATTTAATCATTCTAATACTCTTTTTTTTCATTTTTGTCTCACCCCACCCCTTATCTTTTTTTTAACCAGAAAACGTTGTTCTGATATCATACCTTTCCACCAACAAACCAAATGCTTTTCAGCACAGTGAGGTAGGTAGGCCAAGTGCTGTGGCTCAGCCTAGCAACCCTCCATCAGCTGCCACACCAACACCCAGCACCTCTGGAATGCAACCTGGCAGTACCACTTCCACAGCCCTGCACTACTTGGCCCATCTACAGCAGGTAGCATTGCCCTGGCTGCTCATGCATTGGTACCCTCTGGAAGTATTGGTGGTGGTGGTGGTTATGTCACCTGACAGAAGCTGTGTGGTATCATAGAAACTGGCTTTGCTGCCTGCATCTGCTGCCTGGGGAGGTTGCTCATTAAAATGGAAAAGCGACTCCCATATCAAGCAGTCTCACAGGGAACTGAGGAAAGGGACAGTGATGACAGTTCTGAGGGTGAGGACTAGATTCTCACTGTTGCCATGCTCAATGGACATTTGCCTCCGATGTTTCCTGCCGATCCTCAATCATAGTGTTCCCCAAACTTTTGCATCCATCACCAACCCTGTGTCTGTCTTGTTTGTCCTGTTTGTCTGCAAGTGGTTTTCTCAACTACTCTACCTACCTGACCCTTACATTCCTATGTCCTTTTCCCAACATTTGTTTCTTCTTGACATTCAAGAAAAAGAAATGGACACCTGTCCCACAAAAAAATTTGTCTCATAAAGAGCTCTTCCACTTTGAGTTGGTCATCTTGGCTATAAAACATTATTGAATTATTGCCACCCATCTGTATTGTGGTGGCAGTCTAAATTCCTCTATTTTACTACACATGTTCGCATTATTTCTGAATTGCCTCCTGCAAATTCCTATATTGCTTCCCCTTTGCCTTTCCTGTGGTTGCCCCCCCCCCTCACTTTCACCATTTTCCTATCAACCCCATTTTCATAACCTTAATCTGGCCAAAAAATAGAATCACACACTGCAGACATGGCCAGAGATGGCCTATAAAAAGGCTTCACTTTTTGTCCTCTGCATTTGCATGGAGTTTGACATCACACACCAATGCCAAGTGGCGGAGAATGGCTGCACATGTCCTAATGCAAAACCTAGTGAGTTTTTGCAATTGGCTGCACTAGTCTGGTTATCTCCATGCAATACTCTTTAACTCACTGCGCTAAAAGAACATAGAGTTACAGCAGAGGAAAGCCTCTACTTTGAAACAGTTACTCAAGCAGTTGTTTAGACTGCTGAATATAATAAATACAATTTCCTATGTGGAGTGTTGACATAAATTGTTTAACTAAAGAGTTTTTTTGCCCATAGCATCACGAGTTTGATTACAGATACAACTAACATTATTTGTTAGTGTGATGTTGTATGTCTGTGATATGTTTAATCACCCACATCTTAACATTTGCCACAGTCATGAGTTCTCATGGATTTATATTAAATACTGACCAAAAATGAGTATTTGAAATGACATCTATCCCCACAACTATGACATATTTATCCAACCTTGTTCTGCTTGTCATAAGCCTGTTGTCCCTCTCCTAATCTATCCATACCCCTATATCAGTCACTTCATGATACAGAGCATGGCAATGTAATAACAAGAGACCAAAAGCATGTCCATGAATATTCTATTACACTCCCTTCACTCACACCCTGTTTACATGTGTGTGTGTATTAGCCTGATGGATGTACAAGTCATCTTATGATTTCTGCATACTGACATGACTACTGATGGATAATACAAACACATTACCATTCATCAACAGTTTATCAGTCCTCTTGTAGTGTGCAAGTTTTAAAATTTTGCTGCAGGATACTCTTTCTGTCATGTTCAAGTGATGATGGATAAAATGTTCATCTAATGTGATGTGCAAACTGTCCTTACTGTGAAGAAGCATACTGCACACTTTTAGGGATATTCAGCCCGACAGAAATATATATAGAGTCATAATAAGCATTCCAAAAGATGTACCACCCCTTATCATTTCTAGAAAGCTGTACACACAATTAACTTGTGATTTGCAGTGAGGCTTGCAAAACATCTACTAGTTGTACAACGGTATAGAGGGACATACACTTGGAGAACACACATACTTTAGGGTAATCACTGATAGTCCCATTTGCAGTTCTGATCACATTTACTTAGCTAATACCATTCTGAAACCCTTTGTGAAAAAAAACCTGGATTTCAACTCTGGTTCATCATCTGTGCTCTGAGCAAGAGTTTACTGCTCTTACAAACTGCCACAGAAAAAGCAAGGGAGCAGTTGTATTTTCCAAATTCAGTACTATCCAGAGTGCTGATGGCCACTCATTAAATGTTACACCACTTTACTTAAGTAGAGAACCGTGTTTGCTCAGTACTTAGTGTCACACAAAAGGAGAAGGCATAGGCAGCAGTTATTTATGTAATAAAACTTTGGACCCAACATTTCAAATCTAGACTACAGCATGAACATCACATGTTCACAGTATCTGTCAACAATTTCTGCCCTAACATATCTTGCAAACTAATTCACAAGTTCAAGTTGAATTCATGAAATGTGAATCATGCTTGCACTAGTACTTTGTCATCATCCGCACAGATCAGTTTCTTGGCGATGCACTATGTAAAGAGGTGTTTAGCATAAATTACTGTGGTTACTGGGCTGTTATCTTCCATTACATGGAAAGGCATTCATAAACACAAGAGGACAGTGACGTGTACTTGAATGAACACATATTTTCTGATATTCACATGTGCCCTGCGGCAATACACTTGTAAATGATATATCAGTACTTGGGCCATTGTCAATCAGACTACAGAAATACAGAACATTACATTGTTACATTTCATATAGGTTTATACTCACAGTGGACATTGGCTATCCAGCATCATACCACACTAATATTGTCACTAAATTCTATTAACGTGAACATCACTTCATCTGAATATGATGGCACATACCACCACTGTTGCAGTACTGGGGTTTCCAAAATGTGTGTGTGTGTGTGTGTGTGTGTGTGTGTGTGTGTGTGTGTGTGTGTGTGTGTGTGTGTGTGTGTGTGTGTGTGTTACGTAAACAATATAGTGAGAAACAGGTACATGCATGGCAGTTCTGCAACATGCATTCATGATAGCTTCTTTCACCTTGGTTACCAGGATTTATTTATATGTACGGTTGCAAATTGCAATCACACAATCATATCTCAAGTCCTGCCTTTACCGTATATGTTATCTGTGACACCATAATGATTTCATCCTCTATAAAGAGCAAAGGGGCAATGATAAAAGCAATAATCTCTAGGGCATGAGTGTTAAGTACTGTGTTATCCAGCTTAGGTAACTAGTCAGGTAGGGGATCAACTCTCACAACAGATTTGTCTGTGTGTCTTTATGTCTGAGTATGTGGGTATGTAGTCAAAAGACCTTGACTCCAGAGCTTGCTGCCCTCACTCAAGTATCATTCAGAAAATACTTTTACAGTGGTCCATGACTCCAAAGCAGTTTCATGTAGCCTTCCCAACATCATTTTCTCACCATACACTGATGATGTCTTCCTCTATAAAGTGCACTCTGACACTGTTAAAGTCAGATTTGTGCCATGGCACTAGTGTTAAGTATTGTATATCTAGGTTATCATCACACTGTCAAGGATAAAAGGGGTGCACCAAAATGGGATTAAGTAAGTCACAGAAACTCATTCAAACAATATAAGAACATATCCTCAAAGGGGTCTAGAGAATACTTATTGAAGTTTTAACATCTTCAACACATGCATTTAGAGCTTCTCAAATCACCAAACTAAAAATACCAGAGTCCATGGATGTTTGTTTCATTTGTGTTATCTTGAACAGAAGAGGATCCTGCACACAAAAGTCTGTATCCCATTATTCTTCCGCTTCAGTAAGTGGTCTACAAGGATTGTGACTGGGATCCCTAGGCCATTTCAAGTGTCGGCTTTTTGATGCTAAAAATTATACTCTAAAGATGTGGGAACTTCTGCTTCTGAAGGGAAATAAAAGGTGTACCTATGCCTCTGAATCTGGACCAAGAGAGAAGCAGGGCAATGTAGTTCCACTGGCCAGCCTAGCTCCCTGAAGTGCCTTTTCACCAGAACAACTGCCTTCCTCTTGAGATATCTTGTCTAGTACTTTGGTTATAGTCAGGTACTATCCTTACTTTGAAATCCTTTACAACCATAAAATCTACAGAGTCTCTGTTCTTCTGTAGAATCCATTCATAGTCATAATCCTGGCACTTTATAATAAACTGAGCACATTGGGATTCATCGCACTGTCTAATCCTGTGTGCCTTTTCAATTACTGGCCAGTTGCTGCCACATATGAGCTCTACCATGATACAGCTGACTAGTTCCACTCCTTCAAATCACTCTGGTAAACCTGTCAGTCTTAAAAGATTATTCTGGCACATTTCTATGGCTTCAAGCTTACTTTCCAGTTTAGTTGAGCAGAACTAAATATCTTATACATCTTTGGAGTCAGCATCCACAATGGTCTAGACCCCCACCCCCCACTCTGCCAGGATTTGCATGAAGTTATCATCAATCACATCTAATTCTTGCTTATGATTGCTGGACACTGACTTAATATGTTGGATGTCCTGGATAATTAGAGTATCCATGCTTGATTAAGAGCTTCAATGTTGTCTGCTTTTATCGCAGTTGCTTCCTCCATTTTGGACCCTGTGTAGTAGACATACTATTGAAGAACAAGCTCTCACACCCAAGCAGGTAGAAAAATCAACTCTAAAACAACACTTTGAACTAATGTAATGAAAATAAAAAAAAAATCCCAAACCTTTAAATAACTTTTTCTGCTACAGGAAATGATTTCATAGCTATACCTGGAATTTTAATAAAGTACAAAAAAAAAAAAAGAAAAGAAAAAAAAAAGCTTCTCTGTGTGCAGCCTCAGTTAGAAATGATCCAATTTTGAATCTCATTTCATTGACTCAGATAGGCTTGCATGCTGTCTTCTTAATATGGGAATCTGAATGTCCTCTTTCATTTAGACTACATTTTGTTATGAATGCACATAAGCAGTTTGTCTTGGAAGTCAGGATGCCATTATTCCACCTGCAGGGAACTATTTCTTAGGATTTTATTGAATGAAGCTGTATTTAATCATATTCCCGTAAGATATTACATTACGAAATTATGGGCTGTGCATGTATAGTATTTAATCATATTGCTCACCTGCATAGGATTTCCTGGGTTGGAATGACATATATCATTGATTAACAATCATAGGATCATAGGAAGTTACTAGGCTATTGGCCCTGAGGCCCTTACAAGCCTAGCCAAGAATTTAGCCCATATTTCAACAAGTCAGCACCTTATGCTACTGTCCAGCAGGGACACCGGTGGAATCCCAGGGATGTATTTTCTGTTCCCCATCAAGTTATCCAGGTTGCACTTAAAAAGGGTAAATGAGGTACTCTGCATGATACAGAGAGGAAGTCTATTCCACAAAAGGGGGAGTCTCTGGGACACAGATCTGTCCTGCCAATAAGTCCTATTGATGTCACAGACCAGGTTGAGGTTGTGCGTGTGGGTTACTCGAATGGAGATTGACTTGCAGATATGCAGCAGTCTCATCAAGGCGGGGTCTGAGATTGCTTTGTATGCCAGACAGAGGTCATCTCTGAGGAGTCTGTAGGAGACTGAGTAGAAGGACAGGGCCTTTAGCCTACCTGTGCAGGGTAGATGTTTGAGGCCCTGGATTCTTCCGGTGTGGAATCTCTCTGGTTTCTTCAGCTGCTGCATGTGCTTTGTGAAGTACATGTCGAAGGGGGCATTGTACTCAGTAATGGCTATGAGGGAAAAACACAGGGGATATTATGACCACCTTGTCCCTGGATGAGATACCCTTACTAATGAGGTGGGCCATGTAGAAAGCTTTCCATACAATGGAGGAGATATGGTGGTCAAAAGTCAGTTTGCTATCAACCTGGGAGCCCAAGTCCGTCACTACTGATTGCATGCTTAGGACTCTATTATTAATGTGATAATTTGTGAGAATATTACTCTCCTCAAAGGGGATGATGATGCACTTTTTGGCATTCAGTTTGAGGACATGTTTCTGGCACCAGTCATTTGTTTAGGGGCGACCCTCTTGGAGGATCTCCACATAACTAGGGAATTGATGACAGTGCCCAGCTTGCAGTGATCTGCAAACTTGGTCAGCCATAGCCATTGGTTTTGGTCTGCACTTCAGAAAAGTATATCCCGAACAACAGAGGCCCCAAGATTGATCCCTGGGGTACACCGCTCATTACTAGTCTACTGCTTGAGGTGGCTTCCCCTATTTTGACTAGGTAGGTTTTATCAGTAAGTCACCTTGCTACCATCTTGTAACATATGGATTGATGGCTAGTTGAGAGTGTTTATCTGTTATACCTGAGTGAAGAATTGTATCAAAGGCTTTGGCTAGGTCAAGGTAGGCGGTGTGCACCATCTTCCCCTTGTCCATGGTTTTGTTGACTGTCTCAAAGAAGTTGACCGCATTTAACATGCATGACCTCCCCTTGATGAAACCAAACTGTGTGGGATCAAGTGTTTGGAGGTTGCCAATGTCTATGTTAATGAAGTCCATGATAATCCACTCCATGGCCTTGCAGATCGGGCTAGTTAGGCTGATTGTATTATAATATCCTGGATCGGTGGACTGTCCACCTTTGTGCAAAGGGATGATAGTGGCTGTCCTCCACTCGGCTGGGACAAAGCTGGTACTCAGGCTTTGGTTAAATAGGGTGCCTAATGGTACTGCAAGTTCTTGCCTGAGTTCATGTAGGATGCAGCCTGGGATGTTATCAGGTCCCATGGAGGCTGTTTTATTTTGCCTTTGAGAGGGCAGTGATGACTTTCTCCCTAGAGATAAGGGGAGGGGGGCAAGTACTGGAGATGTCCTAATTTACTGATGGGGGGACAGTAGAGTGAAGTTTTCACTGAACCTGTCTGGCAGCAGGTTGGCTATATCTACAGCATCTGTGTATGTTGTGTCCTTGACCACCAGTTCTGAGCAGATCTGGATGCTTCCTTTGAGACTGTGGACATATGTGAAGAAGGTCTTTAGTAGATGTGGCCAGTTTGGACTCAACGTTTGCTTTGGAGGATTTCACTAGTGCTCTTATTTGCTTGTTCAGGATAACTAGAGATTGCTTCCAATTAGGTACCTGGTCCTTCTTGGTCCTGGACAGAAATGTTTTTCCTTTTATTATAGAGTGTATTTATTGTAAATGTCCTCCAGACAGGTTTACTTTTTCTTGAGGGGGAGGTTTTTGTCCTGTCAGGCATTTCTGATTCCATGCAGCTATATAAATGCCCATATAGTACTTTGGAGTAGGTTTGGACATATGTGCCTGTTTCTATGGAGGGGAAAGGGGCTGTGAAGCTGTTTATACCTTCCCCCAAGAAGTTGTAATCAGCTTTTGGAGAAATGTTTTGTTTAACCCTAGCTAGAAGGGGGGTCAGGGAGATGGTGACTTTGAAAATGATCACTTTGTGGTCAGATCTTACCAAGGAAGATGACACTGTAGGGATGCTGCAGTGGTTACTCATGTTGGTTAATACTAAGTCCATGATATTTTCACCTCTTGTAGGGGTGTCGACCAACTGGTCCAAGGCATTTGCATTGATGAAATTAAGGAATTTCTGGGCATTTGTGTTTTGGCATGAGTATTTCTTCCAGTCTATGGTTGGATAGTTAAAGTCACCCAGGATCAGGGTAAAGGGTTGAATCTTGATAGATTTGAAGAGGTCCAGATAGGTGGAGTGGGTATCTTGAGTCAAAGTTGGAGGGCTATAGCTGGCTATCATTTGAATTGGGATTTTATCAGTTGTTAACTGCACCTGGAGTCTCTCCTGTGTGTCATACTGTTAGGCCAACCTGAAGATGTGTATGTCTTTTACATATATTGCAACTCCACCTCCTTTTGCTTTGCTGCCCACGGTTTGCTGACTGAATGTATGATAGTATGAGTAACCTGGTATTGCTGGGGTGCTCTCCACAGCTTTGAACCAGGTTTCTCTGACTGCACAAATGTCAGCATCTTTCAGGGTTAAGAATGCTTGCAATGCTTTCATGTTTAGACTTCTAGTGTTTAGCAGCATGACCTTAAATTTGCATTTTGATGAAATTTTCATATTGGAAGTTTTGACCTTATGGCATTGCCTAAAAAGGCACTGTGGGGAAGAGCCTTTTTCAGGATCCTGAAGCCCAAGGGGGACAGATGCAGGCCCTCTCTGGCAAAGTAACGTGGTTTGTCAGTCATGTCATCCCAGGCTGTCAGGTACTAGATCCCCTTGGAATGACACCAGAAACTAAGCCAATTGTTAAAAGTCAATCATTTTCAGTTTGTATTGAGGCATCATTCTGGGTGATGGTAGAATGCTAATTAAGGGTAGGAACATACCTGCTAGGGACACATATTCAGCAAGCTCAATCATTTTTCTCTTCATATAGTCCAGGGAGGTACATCTCAAGTCATTCATACCAACATGGACTATGACAGAGTCATAACAGTACATGCTGAGAGACTTGAGTGCATGTATTTGTTTATATAGTATGTACAACACCATTGTCACCCCTATATGTTTTATAATATTTCTGTAACTCTGAAAATGTGTATTATTAATGTTAATATTTTAGAGTTTTATATTTTGGTTTTGGTCATTTGTGATGCATAATTCTCATACAAAGTAATTTAGGAATATCTGTGATATGAAACATTTCTAGATGGATAGCAGTAATGTATTCTACAATGACTTGTACTAAGCATATTTGCTTAACTGCTCATGATTAATTAGTGAGTCTAAAACACTGCCCAAGGTGTGAACATTTAATGCTGCTTTGTCAGATTTAGCCAGTCACCTTTGCCAGGCTAAAGCAAACCATTTGCATGCATTAGATTTAAAAAAAATCTAAGCTATGCAACAAAATAACCCGAGGCAGCAATTCCTGCATGTTACTCTAGTGTTAGCTTTAATGGAGTTATACATTGCAATCACAACAGTACAGATTTTCCCAGAATATCCTGGATTTTTGCCTCATATTTTTGGTCCATTTAAAAAAAAATTGCGGTTTTCTGACAAATCATTGGAAAGTCATTAAATATTGAAGTCAGAAAATAATGACAGGCATTTCTGTTTCAGACTTCATACCCTTCAGAAAAATCAGGCTAGCACAAATCCTGTTATTCTATCAACTTTCTAAGTATGCAAGAGCAATATTTAAAAACTGCCCCTATTTTTGGACTTTGTTCCCCTATTATTTATGTCTTGGTCCAGATTTCTTACTCTTAAGAGGTTGAGGGATATGATTGCAAAATGAAGCACATATGATAATGTCTTAAAAAGTCAGCACAAGACAAAGGGTATAAATTCTTTTCAATGTTCTACATAATCATGTATGTTAGACATTGAATTACAATGTTTTAAAAATGTTATATATTATATTTTATTATAACAATAATTATGATGCTTACAATAAAATGAGATTTGATCAAAAAAGAAGTGGGTTCATGATATTAAGTTATGGTGGTAAATGGAGCCTTAACTAACTATATTAGTTTTTTTTTATTAAATATTTTAAAGCATGTTTGTAAACATTAAGGAGTATGATTCTGATTATTTCTGCATAACTTTTTAAATGCTTAATATATAAATGAATGAGTAAAATTAGAACAGACTGTCTGCATAGGCTGAAACTGTTTGGCTAAGTCTGAATGTTATGCTGAGTCAGCTTTTTCCCTTGTGATGTTAAACACTTCTGTTTCTTTCACTGGAAATTATCAGAATGCTGTACAAGGGGTTAACTCCCAAGTAACACAGCCCTCTATTATTTATTAATTCTTTCAGGTCGCTGAAGTTAGGTTATGGTATCAGTCATTAAAACTTTCCAGGAGGTCTATTTATCAAATACATTTTGAACTTCTTTGACCTCAGGATAGCAGGTTTATTATTTACTCAACTTTCCAGTGACCTAGAAAATAAAAGATTGCCAAGTCAGTCAAAACAAAATCATACAGGTACATGTTGACCTTTTATTTACACTACTTGTAAATGTTCATCAGCTCAGGATTATAATGGTGTTTATTTCAATTAAACTATGTTTTTTTCTACTGTAGTACTCCTTACAATATATTGCTGCCATGCAGTAGAGTGGCAAAAGGAAATGAATTGCCTAACATTTTTGAAGTTTATGATAATAGTTGCTTTAGGTAGCAGTAGACGTCTGTATATTAATAATGCAATGGCTTTCAATTAATGTGCCTTGTCGTAGGTATAAGTAACACAAATGAAGGATTCTGAGAACAGCTCTTCCATGTTCTCGAAAAAACGTAGACTTGTCTGGTCCAAAGCATTTCTCCTAGAGGAGAGTCTTGTCGCCAAAGCCAAATGTGCACCAGTTTCAAACATGATGGCTCGTTACTGCCAAGTATTTTCATGGGGAAAACAGAATAAAATGTAACGAAGCATGAGAGCATTCAAAACCTAGGCTTTCTAATACAAGAGAATATGCATGCCGGAGCACTAGGAAATCACATTTGCTCAGAAAAAATAGAGAAAGCAGGCAGCCAACAGAACAATTGTGGGATAAATGTATTTTAAAACTGCGGCTGATATTTGGAGTCATCACTGTGTTAATACTATGCATGCAGGTATTCCTCTCTTGCAATATTTATGGGAGGTAAGGGAAACGAAAGAAAGGAAGGGAAGGATAGAAGAAAGAAAGGAAAGAATGAAAACTAAATAATTTTACTTTATATACTTTAGACAATTTAACGGGTTTAAGAAGCAATCTAACCTACAGGAAATCTGCCGCTGTAGCTAATCTTCTCTGAATAGCTCATTAGCTGAGAAGCAACTTGATGCATAACACAGCAAAGACAGCAATGATGAAAGAAGACTGAACTAGTGAGTGCAGGACACTATTGTATGTACTTTACAAAGCATTCAGGCATGAAATTCCAGCTAGAATTAACCCCTAATTACCCAAAACTGTACACCTTCACCCTTCCTTATGCTAAACTGTCCTGTATTACCTTAATTTTAGTCCAAGGAGATGTTTATTTATGAAAAATATATATGAACACTTTAAACTTCATATTTAATATATTTAATATTGATCAGTATTTACAGGATAGTCATCCAGTAATTTAGCCTCTAAAATGTTCTTCTAAAGTGTATTTAGACTATGAGGTCTACAGTGAAATATCAGCACAAACTTGCTCTTTCTCAAGTCATTTTGTAGAGTGAGGATATGCCATTCAGGATTAGAGTGTTAAAGTGAGGGAATAAATCGCAAATATGAAGATTTTCAGGCACATCTGTCTTTATCACAACAGGTGCACTTCCACAGGTATGTCATTTTGTTATTTTTCTCCTTTAAGAAACATATTGGAATAAATATTCTGCCCAACAAATCCTTTTTTTTCAGGACTCCAGACTGAGTCTATTTCCCTGAATCTTTTTCTGATTTGTTTGACATATCTCCTCAATGCCAAACTATAACAAACCACTAGAATACACAGGGCCTGAGCAGCTCACAATGATTTGGAATCTGTTTATTAATATAAGTATAGTTTCTCACAATGGCGTCAAGTGCAAAACTTCTCAAGTTCTACCTTTTTCTGGGAATTTTGCTTTCAAATCTGGCAAAAGAGCCAACTGTGGACCTCAGTTATTGTGGCATATGCATATCTGTTATAGAGCAACTCTTATCATCATGTGTGTATAATTTTATAACTGAATAACACCACTGCAGTCTAGTTTCCACAAACACTACTTTTATTCTCCTCATCCCTTCTTTCAGAGTCTGCAGAGGCCTCTTTTCCATGCCATTAGATGACATGCCTGCAATGATGCAGTGGTTGGGACCAACACTCCATTTTTTACAGTTTAAAAAAATTGCACTGGCAAAATAAATTGCATTATCAGATACTGACAATTCTGCAATAAAATGTAAACTAAAGCTTTGTCTTAGTTTAGGAACTGTTAATTGTGATGCAGCACAATGTATGGCATTCAGATCCCTCTTTGAATGAGCACCTGTCAAATCCAGAAATGCTTTTACAAGGAATAGGAACAGCATAGCCCACATGTAATCCATGCTATGGTTTTCTAGGCTATTCACAAGACTACACGGGTGAATGTGGGGGGGTCACCTTGTTTGATATGTTCCCATTCTTTGCCATTACACTTGCCAAGCCACCCATAATTATGCTCTGGCTAAGCCTTTCAGTATGAATATTTTAGGATGAGCTGGAGACAATGTTTCAGCATTAATGAAGGTACTATGTTTCTGCATCTCTACAACACGATCCATCTCTGACATTTATAACTAATCTTCAGGAGTGGACTTGCATAACACTAGCTAAGGTATTTTACGACAGTCTTTCAACATATTTTCATGAACTTATGACAATATTATATCCAGAGATGTCTAGTTTTTAATTTATTCACTGTTTACCATTGTTTTATGCATAGAAGCCAACATCAACACCTGATAAGGTATGTCTAGGTCTGCAGGTTTTCTGGGAATATATAATTTACTGCATGCATCACTTTAATGTAAGAAACTGATCTGGTTGTGAATCATTCAGGTTGGCATCTAGTGAGACATGCATACTAGGTCTGGTTGCTTAGAGCATATCAATTTATACTTTGAATACATCTTCATTTAATAAGAAATTGTATAGCGTTTCACTGCCAAATGTATTTGTTGTATTTTTGTTTTGTTTCTGAGCCCCAGTGGCTATTTGACTATCATTTGTACTCTGCAGTCCTCCTTCTAATGCTATCTCAGAAGTTTATTATTTATTTTTTCATTTGTTGACATTTGTTAATCAGGAAAGTCTGACACAGGTGGGCACAGGTGTGCTTTTTCTGTGGAGGCCCGGGAAGAAAAGCTCCATGGTAACAAATTTAATGCAATCAATATTTACAATAGCAAATTTTATAATGCAGTTTCAGTGAATACATTGTATAGTAGTCAGTATAATCAAATTCTATTGATATTCACAAACATTAATATGTAAGCATTGTGCTAAGAAGTTACAGGTAGAAGACTGGTGTATGAGATAGGTTGGAGTAATTTAAGAAATACATTAGACTGAAATATTAGAGGGGGTAATTGAGTTTAAGTGTTAATAGAGAAGTAGCAATGCAATAATAATTTGGTTGTGCCAGTTAGAAGTAAGTACAAGTCATTCAGGCCTAAAATGCTTTTTGTAAACTTCTAGTTTCATAGCTACTTATGGCATCCACACCTGTTTGGGTCTGGCTTTTTTATGTATGGTTATTTTCTACTCATTTTGTTCTGGCTGGAGACAGAATATTGTGGGTTTGCAGGAAAAGAGTGTTAAATTTGTATACAGTTTCAAGTGGATATTTTTCTTGGGACAGACCAGATAAAAGAGCTTAGGATTCTAATAAATATATCAGGGTTCAAATCAATGAAGTTTCTAAGTAAATGTTTGACATTATGGCTCTGATTACATATACACGGAGGTGGTCACTGGGAGAACCAGAGAGGGTGTCACTGGAAGCATACTTAGTGGAATCAGACACCAGCATCCAGATGAGAATTGAACCTCAGTTTTTGGGATAGTATAACGTTTGGGGGATAAAATGAGTTGAGTCAAGCCAAAAGGAATGAGACTAGTTGATGGGCAATTTATGGAAATAATCTGCCAACTGAAACAAACTTCATAGAATTGTATTTTTATTAGAAAATTGTATGTGAGATCCAGCTTATGATGGTTTACAGGATTGTAGCATTATTGCCTGGGGGAATACAGACTGCTATAATATGTATAGTTGTTTATTATTATTTAGTTTAAGATGGGAGATGAGGAGTTCAGTGTTATGGAATTTGGGAATGGGTTTATTGTAGGGTGGGATTTCAACATAGTTAGCATATAGTAAAGCCATTCCACCGCAATGTTTTGAGTTCTATCAGTCCTGATGATATTATAACCAGGCAATGAAATTCCAGAATGAAGTATATAGGGTTTTAGCCACGTTTCCTTTATGGTAAGAATATCTGGTTTATTGTAGGAGATCCAGGCATGGATTTCTAAAATTTTATTATAGATGCTTCAAGTTTTTAAGGAAATAAATTTAAGCTTCTTGGGTGAGTTTGAGGTAGGTAGGTTGGGTTTTGATGAATGTGTCTTGATCATGAAAGTGGTGTGGTCCATGTTTTTGAAGGAGATGGGTGGTCTGATAAGGAAGTGGTGATTGGCTATGGATGAGTTTTGGAGGTTATTCAGGAGCCGGGATGGAAGGAGGTACTATGATTGGGGTGAATATCTCTACAGAGTAGTAAGAGAGAGAAAACCTGGATAAGTTTGGTAAGCTTGTTTTGGTTTGACTTTAAGAGTTAATTTTGTTTTGGTGCGGTAGGTGTGAAGGTTTAGTAATTTAAATTAGAAGCAAAGATTGGGTGAGTCATTGTGTAAATATATACATATATATATATATATATATATATATATATATATATATATATATATCTATATATATCAAATTATTAATTATAATTAACCTCTTAACCATACCAAATATTACAATATTTACCAGTTTTATGGGCAAAATAATGGAGTGCCACAAATTTCTGAGTGGCCCCTTCAGTTCCCAGGTTTTTTGTACTGTGATCGAAACCAGCTGGCTCCCAAACCTGTTCAACAGCTGAAAGTAATGAGATGGCAAGGACTGTAGATCACATCAGATCACACGTGTTTTGTATCTGGTGGCCATGTATTCCACCTTATATGTCTTTGTGAGTTGTAGTATGGGAAAAATGCAATAAATTGTAATTACATAAAAACATTTTAACATAGTAGAAACCGACAGTCACATCTCTTGTCCTTTAAAGATTAGAAATACAAGCTTACTCTGTAAACAAAAAGTAAACAAGCCTGTCAGCTTTGGTTAGTATTATAGTCTTTAACTTCAAATAGGCATAAAAGATTTAGTTTCCAGCACAGCTTGATGGAAATTGAAAGCCCTGAGCAGTCCTGCCAAAGAAATTACAAAACTTAGGTGTTATCGAAAACATTCAGAGAGATCAACTGGAAATTATTTTCAGAAATACAACTTATTAGATACACAGCTACTATCTCCCTTAAGGCATTACTAATACTTCTCCAAGTTCCCTCCCATTCCTTCCTTCTATCCAGTCACAGACATGTGGGTTACAGTAGTGGGTACAAGGCAAGCACAATAATCAGCTCACACCCTGTTCCTGATGGTCTAGCCTGATTCCCTCCACAAAATTAAAAATCCTGAGTTGAGTGAGAAAAAGTTAAACCATAGCTATTGTACAAGTAAATAAACAAAAAATGTGTAACCCCCCCCCCCCCATTATTTATGGCTTTGTCCAGATTTTTTACACTAAGAGGTTGTGAGGTGTGTCGATGAAGGAAGATAGTGCCAAGTATAAGAAGAGAGACAACCCTGAGATCAGAAACTCATTCATAGGTCTCAAAATTCAATTTCCTAAATGTTTAAACTTAGTGCGAAACAAATAGGCATGGGTAAAATATTAGTAAAAATTTATTAATATTTAGCTATGACGCTCATGGATGATTAAATGTGCTTCTTTGTATTTATAAAAAGGTTGTTTTCATAAATTAATATGCATCCATATTTGCCATAGATCTTGACTAAAAATAGCATTGAGTGTGTGCCAGATTTTTCAGTGTGGAACATAAACTTCTTAGGACTCAGAATGAGGAATGCTCTTATAGGTTCATAGGTTCATAGGTAGGTACTAGGCAATCTGTCCAAAGGCATTTATAAGCCTAGCCAGAATGTGTTGGTTTTCGCCACCCCCTTAGATTAGTTCCCTGTGCCTCTTTCCAGCAGAGCCACTGAAGTGATCCCCGGGGTAAACTTTCTGTTTCCCATCCACTCGTCAAGGTTAGGCAGAGCTCCTCGCTAACACTCTTCTTCAAACAGAAGTACAATTGTAAGGTGCCATCCCAGCTCATTTTTATCTCTGGAAAGATGCCCCTAACTGTCTCTCATTCTTATATACGTTACACCTATAGAAGGCCTTAACAAAATGCATTAAAACAAAAATTGTCAAAACATAGCAGCATTGCACCCATGATTGGCTGAATGGCTAGTCGGGAATCTATTTTGTCAAAAGATGTAAATAAGTTTTAGTATTTTTTCCATTGAAGTTGCTCAGGAAAGGTAAGTATAGTTTATAGATTACTGTCGTTAGATTTCTCAACTTAGTTATTCTTAACTGCACAGGCTTTTGCTCTCAGGCATGAGAAGTCGGCATGCATATGGGGAAAATAAATATAGTTTTCATATGCAATTTGCTTGTTTGAATCCTGCTAGTAATTAACAGTGGACAGTAAATACAGTGAGAGTTGGTAACAATGAGTGGTTTCAAACACGACCATAAGCCTTACATTTTGATGTAGGGCATTCGACTTCCTGAATATTACTCTTTTAATGTGACTTCCTGTTTAGTCAGAACTGTGCTTCTAAGGGTCAGTATATAACTTGGCGAGTCATTATGGTAGTATTTTATTTATGTATTTTAATTATGACATGATGTGTGAGAATAATATTTTGGTAATTTCTAATGACTGTCTGATGATGAACGTTGTGTGTTACTGTGTTGAAGGGAAAGAGGTCGAGGAGTAGTATACCTGCAACAGTTATTTGACTCCTACTGCTGTTACTGCTTATTTTGTTAACCAGTATGGAGCAAAATAATTTACTGACCCAGAACAGTTTTGACATTTGGTGAGCTGGGTTCTGATAACCTGATTCATATAATGAGTTATGTTATGGGTGTAGTCAGTCATCCACTATATTCAAGTGAGTGCTGATTTCATTTTAAGATTGTTGAGAATTATTAAGATTAGTAGAAGTAACCATACATCTCAACTGGCCAGATTTTTGCCTCATAAAATGTGTGGTTTTCTGGCAAATCATCCCAGATTGAAGTCACTAAATAATGGTATACATATGACTTTAAGTCTTCATACCAGTCAGAAAATGTATGTTAATGCAACGCTTGTTATTCTATCAACTTTCTAAGTTAATAAGAGCAATATTTAAAAATTGTCCCTATTTTTGATCCTTTGACAATGATTATTTTTGGCTTTGTTCAGATTTTTTGTGCTAAGAAGTTGAGCGGTATGCTTCCTGCTCTTTTATATTGTGTTTTGTTAGGGATATGCTAAATTAGTGGCTGCAGAATGCAAATAGTTTGGTAATGGTGGTTATTAAAACTGTTCTTCTTATTTGTGCAGATGTGTGGTACTGTGGTTTCATTTAGCAGATGTTGAATCACTATTTTCTGGCAGTGGCTAGATTCAAGTTGTAGTATTCATACGTTTGTATTTAATAGCAGATTCTGGTCATTAGACTGTCAGCCAGAGAGGACTAGATTATTTCATAGTATTCTTATTTTGTGTAGTTGGTTATTACTGTTGCCTATAGGCACAGTGTGCTTGTGGATAATGTAGTAGCAGTATCTGTAACATATGTGCTGCCTTCTTTGAGGCTATGGTAGAGAACATCTTTGATTACTGGTAAGTGGACTGGTCTGCTGACACTTTCAGTCACAACCATACTTCTCAATCTTTCAGAGCAAGCAATCTGGACAAAGTCAAAAATAAGGCCCAAAACAGATTTTTAAATATTACTCCTGTAAACTCAGATAGTTGCTAGGATATCAGGTTTTGCATTATTATATATTTTTCTGAGGAATATGAAGTCTGAAATTCAAATATCTACCATTATTTATTATTATTTAGTGACTTCAATCTTCATGTTGGTATCCTGCAATTCCATTGGGGTGGGTGGGGTTACATCATTATATATGCAAATTATATGTTAATCAGCATCCCTTTTTTTGGCCAGTTGTACCTACTTTTCATGGGCCTTTGTCCAGATTTTTGATGCTTCTAGATTGAAAGATATGGGATTAATAGTGAAGTGATTTGAATGGTTAGAGGAGAAGTAGATATTGGGAGTAATGTGTGTAAGACTGAGTGATGTATGGTAATTTGTAAGGTGATAAAACAGGAAGAGTAAGGATACACTAATTTTTAAGGAAAGCGTGGTATATAGGATGGTACGGAGATAAGTCAGTGAGACAGGAGCTGAAACACTGGGGTAACAAATATAGGAGGGGTAGGATTACATAGGTGAGTGGGATAGATGGAGTAAGTTGTGGTCACTGAGGTCAGTAAGTAAAGAAGGTTTGAGTGCTTAAATGTAAACTGATGTATTTGGAGTTGTGTGTACAATATTATGCCTGGGTATGTCTGCATTTATGTGTGTGCCATTAAGAGGGGTAGGACATAGGCAGATTTCTGACTGGAGAACAGGTCCAATACATCTAATGCTATGAGGGGTGGCTGGGGAATTGGGGGTGAAGCAGCACAGCAAGAAACATCTCTAATACCTGCAGAAAGAGTCTATATCTGTTATGCTTTCGGTGGAATAATGTTATGTAACAGTAACAGTAGTATAAAATGCTTTGGAAGCACAAGCAATATGCTAATCCATCAGTGTGCAGTTACAGTAAACTGTTTTGAATGAGTAAAGTACTGCAAAACACTAGGAATCTATGCGTGAGTTATTCTGAGAGAGTTACAGCTTCACAACAAACAAGCTGAGTGAAGGAAAGTTTGCTGAGAAGAGAGGAGCAAACTAAATTTGCCTATGAGAGCAATAGAAAGATTGCAATAAATTACACTTATTCCACTGCTGGAGCGTAATCAGTTACTTGAAGGAGAAAATGGCCAGCCAGTCATATAATAAATATTGTTCAAAGTTGTAAGCATGGATTCTGTGATAGGACACTCTGCCCACTACTATTATAAGACAACGGGCAATAAGAAGTAGAATAGCAATCCTCTGTAGCCTTAAGTAAATAATCCAGGGTCTATATTAAATCAGTGAATGCTTAAAAAAGCGAACGCTGATTTATTGACCCCGTGTAAGCGAAAGCTTACAATCCCGAGCACTTAGAACAGCGATTTGTTTCCCAGGGAAAAAAAAACGCTGTTCCAAAAAAGAAAAAAAAAACTTTAAAACATTACATAAAGTGGGGGGCTTCGCCCCCACACCCCTCTACTTAAATATACCAACTCCGAGATTGCACTACAGTGACGAAAATGGCAAAATAACAAAGGCGGCTAAGCGATTTCTTTCTCAGGGAAAGAATTTGCTTATATGCCGTTTCAGTATTTTGACGTTTCTTGCTTTCAAGTTTGATCAAGATGCATTCGAAAGAATATGTCTTCGATCATATAATAGGGAACTATAATCCAGTGGGCCTAAACAACATCACAATGGTACAGTCTGAGATCACTGCTGAAACTGTACTTATGTGACTAAGCTAAGAGCTCAGGATGTGTGAGCAGTATTCAAGCTTCTTTTTTAATTTTTTTTGTGTATTTATTTATTTATTTATTTTGATTTTGTTAGTAGAAAGGAGGGTGTTTCAGAGAGGAAGACTTGTATTTAGTTGGAAGAGACAGAAAAGATGGAAATATTTCACAAAAAGCAGAATGTAGGATAATTACACAAACCAATACAGCATAACTCAGAATGCAAGGCAAACATGATCTTACTAGAACAATTTCTTTAATCTGCACATAAGCATTTGGAATCTATTTCTTAGCTTTGACTTTATGAGGACATTCTTATCATATGATCACTACATACAACATATGCAGTCTGTTTGAATCACTACCTGCAGTAGTCAGCAGTACTAGAACTCAATCAGTTTATACAATAATGGACAATTACTACAGCAAAGCTATGCAGTGCCTAACTGAGGGTAAAGCATTCTGGTAGATTATAATTCAGTAATACAGTAACATGCCAGGCATACTAAATACAAGCTGTACCCTAATATATCATAGTAAAGCATTCTTACATAAACATATATTGTCTCAGCAAACCTATGCAGTAAAGCTATACATTGTGGAATAAAAATATAAATCATTCAGATACAAAAGTGTTAATGCGGCATGTATGAAAGCAAAAATGTGTGCAGTAACTGACCTTAGTCCTGGAAGTGAGCATGCAGTGGATTATCTATGGGACTGAGACTGTTCCTAGGGAAAAGAACATCCAAGATCAGAGACCCCAGATTCCATGATTCAGGCAGAGATTGTGGGATATACAGGCACCCTCCTATGGCCAATAAGCATAGTGAAATACCATCTGTACTTAAAAAGATGCATACTTTAACACATCGTTGCCAATCAGTGGGAATGAGAGCTGGCCATGGCTAGACTTATGACTGTGATTCCCTGCTGCTATGGAGTACACTTTTCAGAATCTCCCCTAGACAACACTTTTGTTTCAGGATGTAGCTAATGCCTTTCCCCAAGACATGTAATTTAGCTCTCGCTGCTCATTCACATACTTTCTGGGCAGTCTCTCTAGTGTAAGGGTTGCCATTCAGATCTTGGTCATCCATACATGGCCAGCACCTTATTACTCAGTGAAACAGATCTGGCTGAAATATATGTGATTTATTTTTCCTCAAGCTTAGCTGAATTTCATTTAACCAATTAGAAAGACTTATTTTGCTTATTTTACAGCCAGTTGTAATGTGCCCATTTCTTTCACTTGTATAGCATATGTTGTGTTTGATTTTAAATTTAAAAGAAGTGCATGTAGAAAACCAGCAGTCATATACTCATTTTCTTGTGACTCTTCTCATTACAGTCATATTATGCTATTTCCTACCAAACTGACACATTTTGTTTATTAATAATCACTGATGATAAAATAATTCTCACATTGTATTCCAAAACAGCAGGAATAACACAAAATATGCAGGTAAATGTCATGCAGTGTTAAATTCAACTGCTAAGACAAAAGTTAAGACATTTTCAAATGTGACCTTGTTTTCTGTTAATAACTTTTGCATGCTTTATCATTTATTCTAAATATAGTCATGTCTCTCAGCATCTGTTGGAATGGCAATGCATAATTGCAGTCTTTCTATAGTTACCTCATTTCAGCCACATACTCAATTACTGATTCAGTAATCTCTCTAAAATGACACTCGGATACATGTATTTCTATTATTTAGCTAGGTTTGGGAATCAGAATAATTCTACAATAAGTATGACAGTCTGCACATATAGGTCTTCTATCACTCTTTTTTTAAGGGCCAAGATACTTTGTATTAAATGATACACAAGAAAACACTTGCAAGTTGTTGTAATAAAATTCAAATACTGCCAAAGGCTGAACCCAAAAGAAAACTTTCTTTATTCACACAAATGCAGGCTTAAGTGCTTTCGGCCATGAAAATGGCCTTCATCAGAAACACCCATAATACCAATGACAAACAATTAAATACCCTTCAATATCAAAAAATAATTATTCAATTAACCAATTTATAATTAGTACAAATAACATAAATAACATAACTTAAAACACTACTATAACATCTAAAAACTGCAATTCTACTTGCATTTGTTATACTTCGCTTTTCTACGTAAAATAACTTTATAATTGACTCCAATATTAAGACCAGGTTTATTATAGGCATTGAGCAGAATCTGCCGTTTGAGCTCTTTATATTCAAGCTCTCCTTCTTTGTCCCCATTAAATTCAGGGGAAACATAGTCTATTACTGAAAACAGAAACTTCGCACATTTGGAACATTCTAATGTATGTTTAAAACAATGCTTTATTGTAATCTTTCTTTTTTATTCCATAATAATGTTCATAAATTCTCCTTCTCAGTGATCTATTAGTTTTTCCTATGTTGAAGGAATTACATCCTAGGCACTTTGCCATGTATGCCACATATTCTGAACTGCATGTAAACCTTCCTGCTACTATAATGGTTTTCACATATTTGCTTACTTCTACATAAGGTCCCTCTGCTATAAATCTGCACTCTTTGCAGTCTAAACACTTATACATACTCTTGACTCTACTGTTACTAGGTGCATGTTTATTTTCTGGAATCTCTTTGAAATTCCTAGCCCTTTTATTAATTTAAATGGGGTCTTATCCCACTACAGCCTTAACTTCTTTATTTGCTACTAAAATCCTCAAATTATTATTAATAATACCTTTAATAGCTTCGCTGTCCACTGTGAAGATTAAAGGCATAGCCACCTGCCAGTTCTTCTCCTGCTTTACCCTTTCTTCTCAATCCCTAGTATCTTTTCTTACACCTTCCAATCCTAATAACTTGCTGATGATCTTACTAGGATATTCCCCTGTTTTTAAACCTCTGATGTAATTCTCCCACAAATCTGTCTATTTAATGGCATCACTTGTAAGTCTCTCTACCCTAATAAGCTGCCCCTTCACTATATTGTGTTTGACGTACTTAGGGTGCATGCTAGTGTAATGAAGTAAACTATTACTAGCCACATTTTTGTAACTTATAACTGTACTTAATGTCTGGTGTCCTTGTTCCTTTATAATGTCTAATATCTACTTGTATTAAACTATAGGTTTAACTTCCACAAAAAGTAAAAAAAAAATAAGAAAGAGAAAGAAAGAAAGAAAAAAGAAAGAAAGAGAAAGAAAGAAAGAAAGAAAGAAAGAAAGAAAGAAAGAAAGAAAGAAAAAAATGTATTCCTGTCTTTCATAATACTCTTTCTTCCCTTCCATTCAAGACTGCATTTTCTCATCACATGCAATCAACATTAGTTTACACTTTCTTGTTTATTTCTTCTTTGTTAGGCTGAGGCAAGTGACAAAATAATTTTGTTAAGTCTTGAACATCTCATCACTAAAACAAAAATGATATAATTTGAAAAAAACAAACATATTAATTCACTTAATATTTTTTCATAAGAGATCCAAACTCCAATAAAACAACTCTAGTAGCTAAAGCAATGTCCCTAGTTCAGAAACTGAGAAAATGTGTATTTCATAGCAGCACAGCCAACATAGCAATGATGGATTTAGATAGTGTTAGCTGGGTTGGACATGGATTGCATGTACTTCACTGAACTTTGGAACGTAAAGGACTAGCTAGGTTAAACCACTGTGTACACAGGATACTATGGAAGGAAATGTTAAAAAGTCAGGAATTTAAACATATTAAGATAAGGGATTTGTTGCTTTGTGGTACTATGAATGCTACAAATTATGCAGATGAGATGGGATAAATACAAGTTTACATTATGGGTGTGTATTTCACTGTGTTCATGCTTTGTAAGGAGGATCTTCACATACACAAGCTAATCCAAAAGAAATAAGTTACTCAACTTGATCGGGACCACATTAACTTCCCCAAACCCAAAAGTTCTATGAGTGAAACAGAGAGGCTGGAGAAGTGGCATCAGAGTATGTGCAGTACTGTATTGGCTGCATATAACTGTAAAAATAGTTTGATTCATTTAATCTGGCATAGAGAAAACAGTCAGAGGTGGCACCAGAATCATGCACTCCATACCACAAGTGAAGGAATAAAACAAAAGATACAGATAAATGTCATGTAGTGTCTAGAAAAACAACAGCAATTCCACGCTGAAAATATTTATTATTTAAAATACATGTCTTAGCGCCTCGGCCACTACAGCCTTCAACGAGCACATGATTCATACTGAAAATGCATTCCCTTATATACTAAAAGATAATCAATAATAACATAATCAATCAATTAAACAATTACATATTTAAAAAGACTACACTCTCTCCCAAAAAGAATAGGCCCAAAAATAAACATACAGAGCTACACAAATATCAAAATACAAAATTCTATATTTTATTATATTAAATATTTCCAATTGATTTCTATATTTTAATATGAAAATAGATTCTTTATATAATAACATATTTTTTAATAATTTATGATCTCCTTTTTTAACAAAAATTTGCTCTAAAATAGTAGCTTGTAGTAAATTTGCATTATTATTATGAGTTTCTAAAAAATATAAGGCCACTGAATTTTCTTTTGCTCCCCTCTTAATATCTCGAATGTGTTCCTGTAATCTAAACTTGAACTTTCTTTTAGTTTCTCCAATATAAAATAAGTTACAAGGGCATTTAAGGCAATAAATAACCCCATCAGAATAACAAAAAAAAAACGTAACCTAATACATGGACATACACTACAAGAATGACAAGGAAAAGTACCAAAGGTACCTAATGAAATATATAATTTATCAGTAGGGCATATAAAATATGCTGTTATTAAGATGTCACCCAAATTTTGTCCCCTTTTATAGGCAATCAAAGGACTAGAAGGGAGCAAGCTATATAAAACTTTATCTTTCAATAGAAATTTCCAATAATATTTCACTATGTCCCAAATTTCTTTGCTCAATAAATTATATGTGGTAACAAAATAAATATCATCTTGTTGTGTATTGTTATTCTGTTTAAATTCATTATTTGATTTAATATGTCCCTCTGTTACTGCTATTAATTTATTAATAGATTCCATAACTAATTGCATAGTATAACCTCTATGTAACAATACATTAACAAGTTTTGTAATCTGCCTCTCCAGATCTTGATAACTATTACATAATCTGGACAACCTAACCATTTCACCATAAGGTAAAGATTTAATAGTATGTGGGGGTGACAGCTAGTACCAAATAGGTACTGATTTCCATCTGAAAATTTTTGATGAACAGTAGTAAGAATATGTTCATCTTCTCTACCTACTAAAGTAATATCTAAGAAATTAACTCTTGTTCCAACTTGTAAACCATCAAATTTAATGTTATGTCTATTATTATTAAGTTGAGATATGAAATGGTCAACAAAATCACAACCACCTTTGCACAGAAAAATCAAATCATCAATATAACGAAAGTATAAAATCACATAGTTCTGTACAAAGGAATTGGTATAAATATAATCCAACTCAAATTTTGCCATAAAAATATTAGCATACATTGGGGCAAACGGTGCCCCCATGGCAGTACCTCGCACTTGGTGATAAATAATGTCATTAAAACTAAAGAAATTATTTGATAAGCAAAATTGAGTCAAATCTAAAACATAATGAGAAATTGGACTATTACCCAAAAAATAGTGTAAAGCTTGCATCCCATCCTTATGATTAATGTTTGTATATAAGCTAACTACATCAAGACAAATCCAAAACATATCTTGAGTCCAAGTTACATGTGCAATTTTATTAATGAAATCAAAAGAATTATTAGTATAGGAATCAAAATTTTCCACAAAAGGTAACAGGTACTTATGTATAGTTTGCCCTACATTTTGTAAAAAATAATTTGTGGCTGCCACAATGGGCCGACCCGGAGGGTTATATAAATTTTTATGTAACTTAAGGAGACAGTAAAATATAGCCAATTGGCAATTCTCTGTACAAAACTTAGTATCTAAATCTTTTTTACAAAAATAGCCTAAACGAATACCTTTTTCAACAAGAATAGTGAATTGCTTGATGGATTCTATATAGTCCTTATATTCACAAATTTGATAAGTTGACTTATCATTAAGATGATCCATACACTTTTGATAGTATTGAGTATAATAAAGTAATACAATTTTATTACCCTTATCAGAGGGTTAAATAATAAGATCATTCCTATTCTTTAATTTTTGCAAAGAAAGCCATTCATTCTTTGTCGTATTAAAAGAACTAAAATTATTATCATAAGTATCTACTAATTCTTGTAAAGAAAAATATAACATTTCAGAAAATTGAGTTATAGTGCCATTAATATATGGAGGAATAAACTTACTGTGACACTTTATACCATCAGTATTTAACAAGGTATAAGCATTAGGTGCTACAAAATCATCATTATTAGAAGTACAAGAGAAAAAACTGTCTTCACTTAAGTCACTATCAAAACTACAATTATCGTTGTTATCAAAATTACAACTGTTACTCCTTGTAAAAAAATATTTTAAATGTAATTTCCTAATAAATCTGAATGCTTCCTGTTTAATAAAATGATTTCTAGGAATAACTGTTGGCACAAATTTTAAGCCTAACTGCAAAACAGAAATTTCTTCTTCTGGCAATGAAACACCAGACACGTTAAGAACATTAGAACTGTTAATTTCAAAAGCAGTCAAAGATGTACTAATTCCATCTGCTACGTTTTGAAATCTGCTTAGGCTGTCTTTCACTGGATGGAGAACCCACACTAATTCCATTTTTCTTGTTGCCTCTTTTATTATTGTCCGAATTGGCCAGAAAGTGCTGTTTATGAGCCTGTGGATTTTGCTCATCTGGCAAAGGAGGGAATTCTAAAATATCTCCTTCAGAGTCAGTAGTAAAACCAACTCCTTCTGATGAGGCAAAAGAAACAGATAATTATTTTTTACTCCGGTTGTTTCTCTGTCCCATCTGTTTAAAGCGTGAATTATATGAACTTTTCCATAGGAAAGCCCGCCCATTATTATAATCCCATATGTCTCTCTTAATTTTAGTAGATTTAATATATACTAATTTGTTTTCAAACTTGTTTAACTTGTCTTGCAAACTTGAAAAAATATCGTTAACTTTATGTTCACCTACCACATTAAGCAAATTAGAATGCATATCGTGTAATTCACGTTGCAATTTGGTTTGAAGTAAGCGCTCTCTCTCTACTAATATATTCACCCATTCCATAGCACAGGAATGGGCAGCAGCAAGCCATCTGTCTTTAAGTACAATATCCGTAGCATCTGAAGAATCAAATGGCGTTGCTGGGCTTTTAAACGCTCTCAGCCCTCTCGGGGCAATATCAAGTCCAATATATCTATTCAAACCCAACAAGTTGAAATGGCAACGAGTCTCAGAAAAAATAAGTTTCTCAAAGTTATCTACACTATCCTGAATATCATTAGGGAACATACCAGAGGCAGAGTCTCCCAAACTTCCAAATGGATTGAGAAACTTACATTGTCTCTCTTCCATAAATTGAAGAGGGCAATATGCAGGTACGGAAGAATCATTTCTAGCAAATGTAGCAGGTGTCCCCGGTAAAGCAGCTGGCAAAACCATAGTAGTAGAATCAACTTTTAAAGCAGAAACAGGAACACATCCTTGTTGAACAACAGCAGCAACATTAGGCACACCATTATTCGCCAAACTACAACTGGAAGTCACATTAGATACTCCCGATAAGAGAAAGTTATCCAAAGTTCTTTATGAGGAATTACCCAATGCACCTTGAATTCCCGAACCACCAGGAACCGGAGGGGTAGCCACACCAATGGAAGCAGAGTTGAAGTCATCACGAAACACCCTGGGAATGTCCAACATGGAATCAGACGTCATAACACGAGAGGGAGAGAGTGTAGTCTCTTTAAATATGTAATTGCTTAATTGATTGATTATGTTATTATTGATTATCTTTTAGTATATAAGGGAATGTATTTTCACTATGAATCATGTGCTCGTTGAAGGCTGTAGTGGCTGAGGCACTAAGACATGTATTTTAAATAATAAATATTTTCAACGTGGAATTGCTGTTGTTTTTCTACTTTTAGTCTTTTTTAAGACTTTTTTGATGGTTATTTGGTCATGTAGTGTCTACTCTGACATTTGTGCATTTGTGTGTGTGTGGCTGCATGCATGTATGTGTATGCGGTTCCCTATCAGAAGCCTGAAACACTATAAGCCTGAAAATCAAAATCCTGAAAACTATAGACTGAAAGATCAAAATCCTGATAGACCAAAATCCTGAAACTCAAAATCCTGAAAACACAAAATGGACATACTGACGTCATTGTGGCTTTGCTATTGTTAGCCCTGTGGTGTTGGGTCATGCGTTGGGTTCAGGTAAGTGTGCGGTTGGTTTTATGTTAGGGTTAGGGGCGGTTTAAGTGAGTTAGGGTTAGGGCACAGGTCAGGTGAGTGTGCGATAGTGACGGACCTTAGGGTTAGGGTTAGGGTCAGGGTCAGTTGGTAGATATTAGTGTCTTTATAGTGACATATTAGCATTATTTGTGTTTTCAGGATTTTGAGTTTCAGGAGTTTGGTCTTTCAGTCTATAGTTTTCAGGATTTTGATTTTCAGGCTTATAGTGTTTCAGGCTTCTGATAGGGAACCGTGTATGCACATGTGTTCATGCATGCACCTGCACAAGGGTGTGTGTGTGCGTGTGTGTGTGTGTGTGTGTGTGTGTGTGTGTGTGTGTGTGTGTGTGTGTGTGTGTGTGTGTGTGTGTGTGCAAATATTTTTCTAGTGCTTGCAGTGATGAAGAGAACAACTCTAGATACATCAGTGGAGGGGAATAAATGCAAGCATGTCTAATTTTTCCCTACCCTAACTGGATGAACAGCAATATGATAAGAAATTGAAGAAAGCAGCATGTGTATGAACGTTGATTACTATTTTGCTTATGTTGATCTGCAAAAAATTTTTGAAAAATTCTTTTGAGGAAGTGTTGGTATGTCCCATACTCAAATATGCACCCATACATGTAGTCAGAAATGAAATATGTCAGAATGAAAAATAAACAAATAAATAAATGAATAAATAAATAAATAAATAAAGCTAGTGTTTCAAGGAAAGATTATTTGTCAGCGAGATGACTTCTGAATCCCACCACTGGTGGGAAATAAGCTTGTCCAATGGTTGGATTTGAATCTCACCACTGACAATCGATGTAAGGGGAGAAAGAGAATAGCAGACAGACAGATAGGGTTTAAATCCCACCACTTCCAGTCAAAGTGAATGGCCATCAGGGTATGGTCTGTCAATTCACATAACTAATGCCGACCAAATGTAACTATATAAAAGGCACAGAAACATGAATCATTAAGCAGGTTCCTAAGTACAACCTGGCCACAAGATCATGTAAGAACTATGGACTGCTGCCCTGAATATGGCCCTTCATCATTTACACCCAAGAATAGGTTTCACACTGCACATACTACTGAGCAAAGTCTTTTGCTTAGCTCTCCAGATCCCTTTCTTACCAATCTCTTTATATTTCAATGACTTCACATGCTGAAATACCCACTATAACTGTACTTTAAATGGACTCTTACATTCATATACATACACCCACATGTGCATGCACACACAAACACACACACACACACACACACACACACACACACACACACACACACACACACACACACACATGAAGGCAAGTAATTTTCTTCAGCATTGTATCCTATTGTCCTACTGTCCCATCTCAAGTTAACAAACTGCCATCAGGCTGGTGACCTCCCAAAGTTCTGTTCCACTCTTGTTAATAAGTCAAATAATTATAAGCACAAATTGTTTTGTGCAAGCATGGCAGCTTGGCCAATTAGAGGCAGATGGATGACAGTTTGTCATGCTTTTATAATAAATATCCTATATCCTATGTGCATGCATCCATATATGAATCAGTACATGATCATATATCCATGCATGTATCAATACATCCAAACAGGATGGATATGCTGTTTCTTAACTTTTATGTAGCCATCTTGGCGAATACAGGTATCTTGAGACAATGTAGCAATTGTCTCATGTTAACTAACAACAGCCTAATCCTTAAAGAAGCAAATAGAGTATACCAGAGGTGTACTTACACAATGTCACTGGAGACAAAACTCTCAAGTACAAACACACATCAGGTTGTCAAAACAGTGCACACAATGCTCACCACACATGTCATACAACACAAACATAAACCCAAATATGTTGAGGCACTTAAATACAATAATCCAAAACAACAAACATCTCCTAGACCAACCATTTGCAAAGCTGTTCCTCAGCAAACCCAAAGCACTCAAAAGGAACACCTAACACCACATATACAGCCACACTCAGTGTAGCCCCATATACAAAGTCCTTAAGGCAAGCAAACAGACTTCCCAGCCATAGAAGACTCCATTGTAAGACATACTGATGCCCCTCTAACCAGGATGAACAAGGAGAAGAGAATGGCTAGGTGCCTGTCTGGAGCCAGAATCCACCAAAATATGCACGCACTGAAGTCATCACACTACAGGTACCAGTATGATTCCGTCATAGCCCATGCAGGTGTACATTACTTGAGACGTACCTCTTTCCCTAGACTATGTGAACAGAGACAGAATGGAGCTCTTGCACTATGTGTCTAACGTTGGTATGGGCCTGACAGTGAGCAGCATATTACCTTTACTGAGGATGATACCACAATACTAACAAAGATGACTGATATTAACAATTGGCTGATTTTCTGCTATCATTCTATGGTGCTCTAATCTCAGCATAGGAGGACATGGTTAACAGACCATGATGCTTTGGCAGGGATAGTCTGCACCTGCCCCCCATCCCAGTCTTTCAAATACTCGCCAAAACTTTATCCCTCTCATTAGTGACATCTTAGGCAATGACAAGTTAACAAACCTAGCAACATACAACTGCATCTTAATGTGTTACTGCCCAATGACAGAAATATCAAAAAACTAAACTCCCTTAATGCCTTAAAGCTCTCCTCACCCAGGAGAATGCAGACATGTGTGCAGTTGATAAGACCTGGTTTAGCGCTACAGTGTGTAATCCTGCTTTGCAAAGCTTCATTGTCTTCCACACTTTTAGACCAGTAGCTGCACAGACAGGGGCTAAAGGTAGAGGTCTTTTGATCTACATAAAAAACAAGCATACCTCTAAGTTGGTTAAACATGATGATGCACTAGAGTTTCTCAATGTGCACATCACCCTAGATAAAATCTTGCACCAAATCCTGTGCAGCTGTAGGTCACCCTCCATATCCCAAGAAATGCACAGTGCATACTTGGGCCTACCGCAGACATTTACCATCTAAATGAGGACCCTAACCATGAGACTTTAATTACTCCTTTATAGGCTGGGAATCTTATATGCCCTTAAATCTGCTGGCACAAAGATTCCTGGACTTTGTAGATACAAACACCCGTGACCAATTAGTGCATACACCTTCTAGAGATTCCAACATACTGGATGTCATACACACAAATATGTGAGAATGCTCCCCCCCCAACCAATGTTACATCCTCCCTAGGACCTAGTAGGTCCAATCATAAAACTGTCCCCTTCATAATTAAAATTAGCTCACTAACCAAAGTAAACCCAGTAGTACTTAGTAACTATTACAAGCAAAATAGCTTTTATTAAGTGATAGTTTCTTAAAATTCAATGCCTGTCTGAACCCAGAAAATACAGCAGCCTATGCAGATCTACAACCAGGTCAATGGTAGCATAAAGTCTTTTCTGTACCTAGCCGAATTAAGCCCATAACTAACTCCAGAAACAAACTGCCCTGGTGTCATCCCATATTAAACAGAATATATAACAAAAAGAAAAAAAAATCATGACAAAATTCAGGAAATGTAACTTCTATAATGATAACAACTCTCTCATCAAACTAAATATTCAACTATGAGGGATAATTAGGTGAAATAAAGACATATTCGAGGTTAAGAGATCCTCAAAGGCAAAAGAAAACCATAGGACCTTCTTTAGCTGTGGTAGAAACCTTAAGGACAGCACAAAGCAGTGTGCTGGACTGATAATTAGTGGTTCTATATTCAATGATCCTGGTGATATAGTGAACTTGATGACAATTTCAGTTCCAACTTTACCCCCCACTCACCCCCAACCCCTCAAGAAATACCCTCAAACACAACCCCTCTAACTATAACTAGAGTTAACACCAGGAACACAGTCTCATTGAACCCTGATAAGATACTAGGATGTCTCCTGAATGTATAAAATCTAATTTATTAGGGGGTCCCTATTAAATTGTCCACACTTGAAATGCCGAGTTTCAACAAGCTGAAAAAAACATACAAAAAATTCAAGAAAACAGCAATTTTTGAAGATTATTCTTCTCTTTTCAACTTATTATTATTATTATTTTTTTTTTTTTTTGCAAGAGGGTAAATCCCTCCTGCACAGCACCCCCAAACTTATACATACCCACCGAAATTGCCATTCCTTGGAGAATAGGGAATATTCCAAGAAATGGCCATCTTGGACTTTATGCAAGTCCTTTTTTTGGCCGTTCAGTTTCTGTGTTTTGTCATATGATTTAGCAGGTCCTAGCATTTCAAATGGTTACCTTTATCAGGATGATTGGAGTCAAACCTTAACTATGATCTCAAGGCATGCTTTCTGCCATGACAATGGAGGACTACAATGGTCATCTCCCTTCATAAGGGATGACCATCAGATCCTGGAAACTACAGACCCACTAGTCTGACTAGTTTTATTTGTAAAGCCATGGAAAGAATTATAATGGCCATTATCAACAAAAACATGAGATCTTCAGACACTGCCTCCATCCCAGTCTGGCTTTGTCAAAGGAAGGTCATGCCTACTAAACCTGATGGACTTCCTTGAAAACATCTCCAAGGCAATGGATGAGGGTAAAGCAGTGCATATGACCTATTTTGATCTGTCTAAGGCTTCTAATAGAACACTGCACTCAGGCATTGTTAACAAACTCACAGACTAAGGCATCAACAACTTCATAATGCACTAGATAGGAAGTGGTTCATGCTTAGGACCCTGGAGGTTAGGATCGATGAGGCCATCTCCAAAGAGTCTGGTTACCAGTACAGTCCCTCATGTCTCTATGCTGGGCTCACTTCTTTTGGCATCTATTTCTCAGTGGTCAAAGTCAATGTCAAAGGCCTCTAGTTTACCAAGTTCATAAATGATTGCAAACTGGGAGCAGTCATAGAATCTCCCCAAGATGAAAACACCCCACAGGAAGGTCTAACACTGACAAATGACTGGTACCAAAGTCACGGATTAAACCTCAATGCCAAGAAATGCATTATATTATTTTTTGGAAGTCAGCCACCCTGGGAAACTACATCGATAAAACACTCCTAAGAGTTGAGTCTTTAGTCAAGAATCTTGGAACTTATGTAGATAGTAATCTATCCTTCGATCAACATGTTTTAAGGTAAGAAGAAAATCCTACTATGTTGTTCAATTTATAAGTAAGGTCATGGCATCTAGGTCAAGGATATTCATCATACCACTGTACTTGGTCCTCATCAGACCCATCAATGCCCCCCTTTGAAATGTACCTGCCCAGTCACATGGAAAGTCTTCAAAAGTTCCTTACAAAAAGAATACAGGGAGTAAATACAATGTCCTATGCAGATTGCTTCAAAACCCTAGTCCTATGTCTACTCTATCTTATAAAGACTACTGAGTAGCAACCTTTGCCTAACATACAGTGCATTCTTGGACCCTGCTCTGATGAACATTTTGCACATCTGAAAGACAAACAGCATTAGAACTACTAGATACAAAGACCCAAATTTTGCTTCTGACATAAATAGAACATGTTGGAGAGACAAATATGCATCTCAAAGAATTCCCATTGTCTGTAGTTGGCTCCCCATCCATGTGGAGCAAAGTCTCTATTCCTAAACCTATTTAAGCATAACTTGGACTAGTGGATGGGAAAGTGGAAATCCACCCCTGTCTGGCACCTATGTCTCTAATGGACAGAGGCAGCCAGTAAATCATTTCAGAACCAAAAACTACCACCCATAAAAATGCCTAAAACGTAAAACTTGTGGGTGACATTTAGGTTGCTTGGTTAGGCTTATAAAGGCTCTAGTGGTCATAGATATGAACCTATAAACCTATAGGAAACTATGGAAATGATTGCATGGTCATTCAAGCAGTGAGTATTAGAGCTGTTTGACTCAAATTTAATTCTGTTAAGATAAGGAAAGCTGGAAAAGCAGAAGGAATATTTTTCTTATAAAACCTTTACTGAATTATCACTTAGGGCACAGGAAAACATACTTTTGTATAAAAGAAAGTAAACCATGATAATGAAAAGCAGAAAGAAGATAATGCGCTGCAGGTATAGTCAGTGGCACTTTGATATTTGTGACACATATCCTGAACTCATGACTTAAACTGTGCAATCAGTAATAATCATTCTAAAAGGGAGAAGAACCTCAGGAGGAACACCTAAACTGTCCAAGAAAAGATGAGCAGGCTAAACAGGGCGAGGAAAAATGACAGTGCCAATGACTGCATAGAATGGGTGTGCATGTCAAATAAAGAGAGAGAGAGAGAGAGAGAGAGATAGAGAGTGACAGGAGTGTGATCCCCCTGCACTGGCCCAGTAGTCAAAGAGCCTCAATCCTCACCACTGAAAACAGCTAGTGCACATCCACATTGGGAGGATGACAAGTACACACATAGTAAAGTATAATTTCCCATAACAGCACACATAGATCACAGTCAGTCTGGGAATGTTTTCTCCCTCTTTCTCCAGATCCCCAATAAGACTCCCCACTAGCACAGCTATAGGGTTGAGATTGCAGCCAAGTGGCCAAACTAAGACCTCCAGCACCCACTCTGTCCAACCAGTGCTTCATGTCCCTGCCCAAGTAGCTGAAACACATACACACTTTGAGATATGATTTATATACAAGCACACACACACACACCTGGGGAAGGCTGGCACAGGTCCACTAGCCATGGCCCCTTTTGCCTGGACTATAATGTAGTTTCAACTGCAACCAGCCAACTCTTTATCAGCTACTTAAGGCCCTTAACAAAGGGTGACCAATCCTACTATGTAATGTTACTATTAATCCAAATGGTAGTTTTGACCAAGTGCCAGTCTATTAGGAGTGGCCTGTGCAGTGTTAGCAAATACATACGCAAGTTCTTTAAGAGCTTAAATATGTCTCACAAATATCAGCCATAAAGCTAGGTTTAAATATATTTAATAATAAACAATAAAAGAGCAAGACAATACTCAATCAATCAATGCAGTAACTTCAGAGTTCAAAATCACAGAAATATTTAAAAAATATTGCAGGACAGTCTCAAATAAATACAGAAAACATCTAAACTAATTTTACTATATTCCTATTTATATCTGAGAGAGATACTCTGCCCTAAGTTTTACTTACAGACAAGTGCAGATGGTGATGATGAGTGGATGTTCTTGCTAGATCCAAGACAAAATACAAAATGCACAGTCTATCTCTGAGAGAGTTCCCAAATTAATATCAAACATTTCTGTAGGGCCAGCTTGGATGACATCACTCTTTGTCACCTGAATTCAGAAACTCAACAGAATTTAACATCTCTGTGTGAGAAATACATATCTCTCAGATCTTTGCAGATTTCGGAAGTTGCAAAACAACAAAACACTTCACATTCTAAACCTAGCAATAACTTTTCATTCAAGACAATAGAAAAACTTCCAGCCCTAGACACTACTTTTGCCACTGAACTAAAAATGAGAGATAACATCTGTTGTTTATGGCCCAGCTATAAAGTAACTTAACCTTGACTATTCTTAAGTTTTGCAGGTTAATCTTCTATGTTCCAGCAAGGCACGCTGTGGCCACATTCTTAAAGCTCAGCATATAACACATACAGTTATCTATAAATCATATCAATATTAACAAATGACATAGAATTATTTACAAAATTCTAGATAGCTGGGCTGGCAGCATGACATCCCCCAAAAAACTCAAGTTAGTTTTTCAAGTGACCCTTGAGAAACATTTTTTGAGAGGGTTGGGAATACCTTACCCCTTTCACTCTCTTGAGAACCCATCAGTGTTGGCATTGCTAACCCCACTGCAGTGCTGCACTGTCATATCAAATGCTTGCAACCCTAGACTCCACCTTAGTAACTTGGCATTTTGCTGGCTGGCTCAATGTAGCCATGTTAAGGGATTGTGGTCTGTAACTACAGTGAATGTCCTTCGATACAGGTAAGGCTGAAGTTTCTGCAGTGCCCACACTATGACTAGACATTCCTTTTCTACAGCTACATAGCATTCCTCCCTGGGTTGGAGCTTATGATTGAGATATACCTCTGGGTGCTATTTTCCCTCTGGGGAAACCTGGCTAAGTACAGCGCCCACCCCATGATTTGAAGCATCCACATGCACAACAAATTATTTGCTGTAATCTGAACTGGCTAACACAGGGGTTCCTCCCAAAGCTCCTTTAAGCTTATGCAATGCGTGCTGACATGCTGGGGTCCACACTACCTTATCTTTCTTGTTTTTCCTTTTCAGGTCTACGAGGGGAGCAGCTATAGTACTATAATTGGGGAGAAAATTTCTGTAGTATCCTGCTGTCCCTGCTTTTTGTTAACAGGGGCAGGCCATGCCTGAATAGCTTCCACTTTGGCAGGTTCTGGCCTAATCTTACCACTCCCCACTCTATGTCCCAGGTAGGCGACCTCTGCCGTACCCACCTGACAATTGCTCGGCTTAATGGTCAACCTTGCCCTCTGTAGTCTGTCCAGCACCTCCCTGACATTTGAAAGTGCTCTTGCCAGGAATGGCTGTAGATGGCAATATCATCTAGGTAAGCAAGGGCAAAATCTCCTGTTCCTGCTAGTATATGATCTACCAGCCTCTGGAAAGTCACTGGGGCATTTTTCATCCCAAAGGGCATCTTCATAAACTCATAGATGCCAAAAGGAGTCACAAAGGCTGACCTCTGTCTAGCACTGGGAGTCAAGGGCACCGCCCAGTAGCCCTTGGTAAGGTCAGTAGTGGTAAGACACTTAGCTCCACCCAGCTGCTCTAGGGCTTCATCTGTCCTAGGCATTAGGTAAGCATCTGACTCTGTGTGACTATTTAATTTCCTGTAGTCCACACAGAACCTGGTGCTGCCATCCTTCTTTGGCACCAGCACCAGTGGAGAGGCCCAGAGACTGCTGGACTCCTGAATTACCCCTAGTTTCAACATTTCCTGTATCTCCTTCCTCAGAGTCTATTTGACTGTCTCATGCACCCTATAATGGGTCTGCTTAATAGGCCTTTGTGGTCCTGTATCCACAAGGTGCAGTACCAGGTGGTTGCACCCTTGTTTCCCAGTGAACATGCCCCCAAACTCCTGTAACACTGCTTGGATTTCTCAGAGTTGGGTAGGTGATAGATGATGGGACATTGCTAACCCTTTCACTGAGGTGTCAGTCCAAGCCTCACTGAGAAGATCAGTCACCAGAACTCCTGCAGACTCCTCCTGCCATCCACTGCAAAGACTCAGCACAAGAGCCTTCCTATCATGGTAAGGCTTCATCATGTTAACATGGTACAATCTGTGGTCCTGCTTCCTGCCTAGCAGTTTTACCATGTAGTTAACATCACTGACCCTCCTTACCACCTTGTAGGGTCCCTCCCATGCTGCCTGCAGCTTGTTGTGTCTGACGGAAATGAGAACCATTACCTGCTGCCCTACAGCATACTCTCTAGCTCGAGCATTCCTGTCATACCAGACCTTTTTCCTGCTGTTAGGCTTCTGCCAGGTTGCCCTGGGGCAAGCCCATGTTTTCCCTGAGCCTTGTCCTGAGGTTTTACGACATATGCCACAACAGACTTCTTGTGGGATTCACACTCACCCTCCCACTCATCTCAAATCAAATCTAGAGGCCCCTTAACCTATGCCAATACAACAACTCAAAGGGTGAAAAACCTGTGGATTCCTGGGGAACCTTGCTGTAAGTAAACAACAGATGAGGCAAATATTTGTTCCACTCCATTTTAAACTTATCTGCAAATGCCGTAACATCATCTTGATTGTAGAGTTTAACCTCACAACATGACCATTAGTCTTTTAGGGGGGTAGCATATCTGGGAGTTTCCACCCAGGTTTCTGACATAGCTGAAGAAGGCCTAATGATTGTCTTTTGAATCTATGGCAATTTTTCTCTCAAAGTTGGCCTTGGATGATTTTATGAGGGATCGTAGTTTCTTGCTAGTGCTGATCAAAGATGCCTTCCCTTTTTGGGATTTTGCTCTATCATGTAATAGCTTTCTCCTCTTATTGTAAAGTTTGTTTATGGCTGGGGTCCACCAGACTGGACGTTTGCCCTTGGTGGAAAGAGTCTTGGTTTTATTTGGAATTGCCTGATCCATGCAGTCCTGAAGGTGTTCATAGAAGGCATTTGTAATAAACAATAAAAGAGCAAGACAATACTCAATCAATCAATGCAGTAACTTCAGAGTTCAAAATCACAGAATATTTAAAAAAAACATTGCAGGACAGTCTCAAATAAATACAGAAAACATCTAAACTAATTTTACTATATTCCTATCTATACCTGAGAGAGATACTCTGCACTAAGTTTTACTTACAGACAAGTGCAGATGGTGATGATGAGTGGATGTTCTTGCTAGGTCCAAGACAAAATACAAAATGCACAGTCTATCTCTGAGAGAGTTCCCAAATTAATATCAAACATTACTGTAGGGCCAGCTTGGATGACATCACTCTTTGTCACCTGAATTCAGAAACTCAACAGAATTTAACATCTCTGTGTGAGAAATACATATCTCTCAGATCTTTGCAGATTTTGGAAGTTGCAAAACAACAAAACACTTCACATTCTAAACCTAGCAATAACTTTTCATTCAAGACAATAGAAAAACTTCCAGCCCTAGACACTACTTTTGCCACTGAACTAAAAATGAGAGATAACATCTGTTGTTTACGGCTCAGCTATAAAGTAACTTAACCTTGACTATTCTTAAGTTTTGCAGGTTAATCTTCTATGTTCCAGCAAGGCACGCTGTGGCCACATTCTTGAAGCTCATCATATAACATACAGTTATGTATAAATCATATCAATATTAACAAATGACATAGAATTATTTACAAAATTCTAGATAGCTGGGCTGGCAGCATGACATCCGCCCCCCCCCCCCCCCCAAAAAAAAAAAAAAATTCAAGTTAGTTTTTCAAGTGACCCTTGAGAAACATTGCTTGAGAGGGTTGGGAATACCTTACCCCTTTCACTCTCTTGAGAACCCATCAGTGTTGGCATTGCTAACCCCACTGCAGTGCTGCACTGTCATATCAAATGCTTGCAACCCTAGACTCCACCTTAGTAACTTGGCATTTTGCTGGCTGGCTCAATGTAGCCATGTTAAGGGATTGTGGTCTGTAACTACAGTGAATGTCCTTCCATACAGATAAGGCTGAAGTTTCTGTAGTGCCCACACTATGACTAGACATTCCTTTTCTACAGCTACATAGCATTCCTCCCTGGGTTGGAGCCTATGACTGAGATATACCTCTGGGTGCTATTTTCCCTCTGGGGAAACCTGGCTAAGTACAGCGCCCACCCCATGATTTGAAGTATCCACCTGCACAACAAATTATTTGCTGTAATCTGGACTGGCTAACACAGGGGTTTCTCCCAAAGCTCCTTTAAGCTTATGCAATGCCTGCTGACATACTGGGGTCCACACTACCTTATCTTGCTTGTTTTTCCTTTTCAGGTCTACGAGGGGAGCAGCTATAGTACTATAATTTGGGAGAAAATTTCTGTAGTATCCTGCTGTCCCTGCTTTTTGTTAACAGGGGCAGGCCATGCCTGAATAGCTTCCACCTTGGCAGGTTCTGGCCTGATCTTACCACTCCCCACTCTATGTCCCAGGTAGGAGACCTCTGCCGTACCCACCTGACAATTGCTCGGCTTAATGGTCAACCTTGCCCTCTGTAGTCTGTCCAGCACCTCCCTGACATTTGAAAGTGCTCTTGTAAGTAAACAACAGATGAGGCAAATATTTGTTCCACTCCATTTTAAACTTATCTGCAAATGCCGTAACATCATCTTGATTGTAGAGTTTAACCCCTCAACATGACCATTAGTCTGGGTGTGGTAGGGGTGGTCTTTAAGTGCTTCACCCCACAGTAATTCCACAGGCAAGGCAGCAGGTCTGATGTGAAATTGGCACCTCTGTCCATCAGTATTACTTTTGAGAAACCTACCCTGCTGAAAATCTCTAACAAAGCATTTGCCACCTTGCCTATCTCAATGGAGGACAGAGCCACCACCTCAGGGTATCTGGTAGGATAATCTATTACTACTAGGATATACCTTTTCCCTGTGGAATTGGGGTACTCAGAGACCCCACAATATCCACAGCTATGCTCTGAAATAGCTCCTCAATCACAGGCAAATGCATCAAAGGAGCTTTCACCTTGTATCTTGCCTTTCCTACCTTTTGGCACTGAGCACAGGTCCTGCAGTACCCTGTTACATCTCTTGAAATCCCAGACCAATGAAAGTTCTGCATAATATGTCTATTTGTGCATTTTTCCACATGACCTGCAAAGGGAATATCATGGACTATGGCTAGATGTGCCAGAAAGTAAGCTCTGGGCACAACCAACTGCTGTATTCTCTCACCCTCTAGCCCTCCCTCAGGGTCCACTCTCTATGTAGTAACCTTTGTCCCAGTATACAGATTCTCCCTTCCCTTGAGAATCAGGTGCCTCACTAGCTACCTCCCTCGGGTCTTGTAATGTAGGGTCTGAGAGCTGAGCTTGTCTCAGCTCTCTCTTTGCAACCCTTCCCAGCTCTCCTTCCACAGGAAGTCTGGTGCCTTCTGACAGTGGTGCCTCACTGTCAGCCTGGGTACTACTCACCTCTGCCCTTGCAGTCACTCTGTCCAAGGGAACATCAGTACCAACAAGCAGCTATGGCTCACCTCCAGTCTCACTGCTACAGGGTAGCTCCCTCCCTGAAGTAACCACCTCACCAGTCCTGGCTGCAAGTGTGTGGTCTGTTTGAGTTTCCCCCAGTCTACCAGACCCACATGCTTGTCTCCAAGTCTGACTGTGTGTAACTGCATTCACACATGGTACTGCATTATCAAAATCATTCCCTATCAGGACATCTGCAGGGATATACTCAAACACACCTACTTTCTGGCATCCTTTTCCATCCTCCCAGTCAAGGTAAACCCTAGCAAAAGGTATTTGGAATGGGGTCCCGCCTAAAGCTCTGACTGGAGTAGATTGCCCAAGCAAGCAGTGCTCCTCTGTAACCAGGCTTCACAATGGTAAGGTTAAAGGCTGTGTGTCTCTTAGCAGTGGCCCCTTTCCCACCCAGTAAGATAGGATATAATTGCAAAACCACAAAACACTCACGGTGGTAGCATGGTAGCAGTTATCACCCAGCACATATTATTAAAGCAATTCCCTATACAGAGTTGAATAGGGTAAATAGATTGTGCAGTAACCCTATTACTAAAGAAAAGGAGTTTATACAAAGTTGCAACAAATTTAAAGCAAGAGGTTATGAAGAATATAATTTAAAGGAAAGTTTAAAGAAGGTTAAAAAATGTGGAAAATATCATAGAGGGGGAACATGGAAGACACCACAAGAGGGTAAAGAAGATGTATACTTTGTGTCTACCTTTTCTGTATTATGAGATAGTATCAGGGAACATGTGTTAGATAGTTGGAATTTATTAAAAAGAGAAGTAGATTATTTATCGAAAAAGAATGTTATTTTTTCCTATAAAAGAGGGAGAAATATGCAAGATTTTTTGGTACATAGCCGATTTAGAACGGCTAATATGCCAGTGTATTCACAAGTTATAAATCAGGGAACTAAAAGATGTGGTAAATGTACTATTTGTAGGTTTATCATACAACAATTTCATAAAATTAATGGCATTTCAGTTGTAACAAAGGGAATATACAACTGCAATTCAACAGCGGTGGTTTATGGAATTGAATGCCCATGTAAAAAGTTTTATGTGGGAGAGACAAAAAGAGCATTAGCATGTAGGATTAAGGAACATGTTAGGGATATTTTGAAAAATAAGGAAACTAGTCCGTTGGCAGGGCATTTTCAAAAATATCATGGGGTAATGGAGAATTTGAGAGTCACAGTGCTAGATAGTATTGAAAATACAAAGTATTTAAATGATAAGTGTATAAAACAAATACTAAGGAAAAAAGAATTATATTTTATATTAAAATTTAATATGCTTAAACCGTAAGGTTTGAATTATGATTGTTCATGGAAGAGTTTGCTTTAGTAAGTGTAGCTTCAAAATGTGTAGTGTTTTATGCATTTTACCTTTTTAAAAAAATGTGGTGTGGTTGATTGAATAATTGGATGTAATTAATTTATGAGAAAGTTGTAGTTGTATAAAATGGAGGGTGACTGTTAGTGCAATGAATAATTTACTCTGTAAAGGCTGTTTGCCGAGGCGCTAGAGAACAGAAAACTAGTATTTGTGTATTTTGTATTGTTGGATGTAACTACATCTCACTGGATTAAATCTTTCTACAAGTTGCTGCGGAGTTCTTCTTTGTGGTATAACAAGATAGGATATAATGTCTTGTAGTAGTTTGGTACCCATGTTGTCTTGAGACAGCTTACTGCTGGCATTTTGTCATTCCTGTTTACTGGCTCTCCCACCTTTTGTTCCCCACCTTAGCTCAATGAACATCTATATGCTACATGGCCCAACTGGTTGCATTGAAAACATTTAACCCTTGATCCTGGACATGTACCTGGACTAGTGGCTTCCCTGCTACTGGCAGACTCTGTTGGGGCAGTCTGAGCTGCCCACCATGGGTTCCCTTAAACCCCTGAGCAGCACTGGGTGTCCCTTTCCTGTGCAGTGATGCCCTGCTTACTAGGTATAGGCCTCCTTTCTCCCCTAACTCATCTGCAGTATTGCATTGTCTATCAGCTAACCAGATTCTCATGTCCAGGCAAAGTGCTAAGGGCTTGTTCCCCTCACCAAAAGGTCTGCCAGCCCTTCAAAAGTGGTGACTTGATATCCACTCATCCACCTATGAAAATAAGTGCTTAACTCAGCAACATATTCACCCACACTTTCATCTGCCTTGCATCTAAACTTTTTTCTATAAGCTTCAGGTGTTAACTTAAAACATTCTAACAAACACATTTTGACTGTATTATAATTTAAGCAATTGGTATCAGACAGTTTAGAAATAACAGTTACAGCTTTACCATGGAGTAAGGGGGTCAGGAACCATACACAGAGCCCTTGGTCAACATTATACTGTTTACATACCCTTTCAAACATATGAATAAAACTATCAAAATTATCCCTCGCTGTAAATTGTGGAAGGAGTTTACTAACCTTTGCTGCTTCTGGGGTTCAGTTACTCCCTTCCCCATTACCTCCATGACTATGGCAAAGAGTCAGTATCTCCTTGTCATGTTGCCTCTGCCTCTTCTTCTCCTCAGCTTCTAGGCATAGCAGTTTCTCATTTTCCTTAGCCTTCAGACATTGCAGTTTCTCATGTTACTCAGTCTCTAGACATCTCAGTCTCTGTGCTGCATCTATTTCCAAATGCTTGACCTCCAGCTCAAGTCTCTTTAACTCCAGATGGATTTTTAAGTCCTCTGTGGAAAGGTTGAGCTGTCCATTTTCTGAGAGTTGTATATCTCCAAGGCCAGCCTGGTTGTCCTCCTGATTGCTAGTTTATGATGCAACTGTGCCCAAAGCTAAAATCATTTCTGCCTTAGTCAGGTTGGCATGCACCAGTCCCTTAGCCTGGCACATCTTAGCCAAGTGGCTCTTTGTCAGCTTGCCATACTCCTCTGCTGACATGTTTGCCTGCTCTCCTTGAATAAGTAAGTGAACTAAAAAAAATAAAACAATTCTAATGTGAAACTCTGAAAGTTCACTGCATGGCTGATTGAGAGTACAAACACCATCAGTTACCACTGTACACACACTACAGGAATTTAATATCCACACCACTACAAGCTAATTAATATGAGATGTGGCTATCTCACGACTGTCAACCAATTAATATGTGATGTAGATATTGCACCACTGCCAAGCAATTAATATGTGACACCCCTGCACTGGCCCAGTAATCAAGGAGTCTCAATCCTCACTATTGCCAACAGCTAGAGGATGTACACATTGGGATAATGACAAGTACACACATGCAGTAAAGTGCAATTTCACTTAAGAGCACACAGAGCTCACAGTCAGTCTGAGGCTGGTTTCTCCATCTTTCTCCAGATCCCCAATAAGACTCCCCACTGGCACAGCTACAGGGTTGAGATCTCAGCTGAGTCTTCAAGCTAAGACCTTCAGCACCTGTCCCACCAGTGCTTCGTGTTCCTGACACACATACACTTTGAGATTTGATTTATATACAAGCACACGCACTCCTTGGGAGGGTTGGCAGAGGTCCACTAGCCATGCATCCTTTTGCCCAGACTATAAGGTAGTTCCAGCTGCTACCAGCTGACTCTTTATCAGCGACTTAAGGCCCTTAACAAAGAGCCTTAAGACCCTTAACAAAGGATGTCCATCCCTACTGTGTAAAGTTATTTATCCAAATGGTAGTTTTGCCTAAGTGCCAGGCTATTAGGAGTGGCCTGTACAGTGTCACCAATACATATGCAAGTACTCTAAGAGCTTACATATGTCTCACAAATATCAGCCACCAAGATAGGGTTAATACATTTAATAAACAATAAAAGAACACAAGACAATACTCACTCAATCACCACAGTAACTTCAGAGTTCAAAATCACAGGAAATATTTTAAAACCACATTGCAGGACAGTCTCAAATAAATACAGAAAACATCTAAACTAATCTTCACTATACTCTATCTATATCAAAGAGAGATACTATGCCCTTTGTCTTACTTATAGACAAGTGCAGATGGTGATGATGACTGGATATTCTTGCTAGGTCCAAGACAAAATACAAAATGCACAGTCTCTCTCTGAGAGAGTTCCCAAATTAATATCAAACATTACTGCTGTGCCAGCTTGGATGACTTCACTCTTTGTCACCTGACTTAATTTCCCAGGCTAAATAGTAACTCAACAGAATTTAATATCTTTCAGATCTTTGCAGATCTTCGAAGTCACAAAACAATAAAACACTTTACATTTGAAACCTAGCAATTAGTTTTTCCTCAAGATGATAGAAAAACTTCCAGCCCTAGACACCACATCTGCTAATGAACTGAAACTGAGAGATAGCATCTGTTGTTTATGTCCCAGCTATAAAGTAACTTAACCTCAACTAATCTTAAGTTTTGAATAAAATCAATAAAACAATAAAAAACAGGATAAGCACTTTCATACACACAGGTACTTCTTCAGATCCATAAAATACTGCATCCAAAGTGAGTTTTTATATGCACAGCCTAGTGTTTCAAGTCACGTGATTTCAATAAAGGCCTAAGCAAAAGAGAAAAAAGGCAATGAATAACTTCATTTAACCATTTACCTTCATTGGCTCTAAGCAAATGCATCAATTTTATTTTAATACATTCTGTCTTAGTTTTTACATCGCCACCTCTCAAGCCTGGTATATACATATCCAAAACTATAAACTTAAACCAGTGTTCACACCCTGCTGACATAACATGTTTTGATAAAGCATTCCTTACATCTTGCTTGCTAATACCACAAACATGCCCTCTAATCTTATCTCTTAAACAGCGGTTGCTCTTCCCAACATAAAAACTTTGACAAACTGGTCATCTGAATCCACATATCTACAAGGTTTTGTACGTGTCTCCCTTTGCATAACTGCATCATTCTGTGCTATCACTATCTCTGCACTACTATACCCTCTGTCCAATAAATAAACAGGACAGGTGTTTAGCATTAGATTACATGCTGACTGTAGTAGTAATAATATAATCTATTGTGCTTCATGTGTAGTTTTTCAAAGTTTTTACGTTGGGAAGACCAACCGCTGATTAAGAGATAGGATTAGAGAGCATGTTTGTGGTATTAGCAAGAAAGATGTGAGGAATGCTTTATCAAAACATGTTATGTCAGCAGGATGTGAACACTGGTTTAAGTTTATAGTTTTGGATATGTATATACCAGGCTTGAGAGGTGGTGATGTAAAAACTAAGACAGAATGTATTGAAATAAAATGGATGCATTTGCTTAGAGCCAATGAAGGTAAAGGGTTAAATGAAGTTATTCCAATTAGGCCTTTATTGAAATCACATGACTTGAAACACTAGGCTGTACATATAAAAACTCACTGTGGATTCAGTATTTTATGGATCTGAAGAAGCACCTGTGTGTACGAAAGTGCTTATCCTGTTTTTTTTTTAATTTTTTTATTGATTTTATTCAGTGTGTAAAGTTTTATTAAAGTTCCTGTTTGTTCTATACTTCTGCCTGATCAGCTATTTTTTTCGATTTTGCATTTGGTTTTTGGTCTTTTGCTGGTTGCTCTTTTTGTTTTGGACTTAATCTTAAGTTTTGCAAGTTAATCTTCTATGTTCCAGCAGGGCATGTGTGGCCACATTCTTGAAGCTCAGCATATAACATACAGTTCTGTATAAATCATATCAATATTCACAAATAACATAGAATTATTTACAAAATTCCAGAAGGCTGGGCTGGCACCATGACAAGGAGTATAATCATTTTGTCCACTCAGCAGTAAAATATGAAGACAGTGTAGTACAAGCAGAAGAAAAAAGGCATAATCAGAAGCAGTGCTGTAACACAGACTTACAAGATTTCATGAAAGAATAAATAGAGGGAGAAGGGCTCTGACAGTCCCTGCCACATGCAGTCACTTCTTCAGCTTGGAGCACATGACTTTGTGGTAGCAATGCTGATTCAGGTAACGGTGAGAACAATGTTCAGTAGGAGCATGTACTCTCTTCCCCCAGCCACCATGTGCTCAACAAGCAAGTATTTTTTTTTATTTGTGCAGGACAAATTGTGCAGTACTCAGATCATTTACAGACTCTGTAAAATTAAATGAAGCAAAAGAGAAAAAGGCAACCATCTGCATGTCCCTTATGGAAGGATGTAGCTTATAATTGTCTGGCCATCAATGTCCTATCTGGATACAGGAAATTATTATTCTTTCGGGAAAATTTGGCTAAGCTTAGAAAGCCCCCTGGGTCATTAGCCTAGTAACAATCTATGAACTTACACAATGACAAGAATCATAATTCTCACAAGGATGAAAACAACATTAAGTGTAATTATTTACAGAGTTTATCACTCAATGGTGCTTATGTCTGACTTGTAGGAAAAGTACTTGATAGAAATAGAAGCTTTGGTGAAACCAACATAAAAAGCAATTATTTACGGAGTTATTCACACAATGGAACTTGTGTCTGACTTCTAGGAAAAGCGACTGATGGGAAAGAAAGTTGTGGTAGATGACTGAAATTTAAAAATGAGGGGGCACATCCACTATTATAAATCAGTTGTGTATCTGACATGAAAAATCTTAGCATTCCAAGCAATAGAATTTTAAGTCTTAGAAGAAGGACATGCATGTCCCTGGCCTACTCCTTGGATCTAATGCTGGAAAGTATTGCAAACTTGGAAGAAAAGGCAGTGCTTCAGCTAAAGCACAAGTAATCCATTAATTACTAACTTTTCAGAAGGCCTGAATTACAGCAGTATCCCTGCAGGACCACAATAAATTTAATACACAATAATATCCACAACTTTTTGATGTTCCTGTCTTAAAAAATATTGAATGTTATATAAAAAATGTATTCTATTCTATTGGGTGCCAACTGGTAGAAATACCATTTTATCGAGTTTTCATCTTACAAAGAAGTACTTCCTGGAGTTTTATAAAGAGCGCCATACCCCACTCCTGTCCCATGTGAGTGAGGGTTTTACTCATTAACTCCCTCCTAACAGGGATACAGCATTTCTGGGAAAGGGAGCTAACTTGCCGTAATTGTGTGTTGACAAGCCAGCTCCCAATAAATGGATTGATTCCCCCAAAATCATAAATTCAAAGCAGCAGTCATCAGATACCTGACATAAAGCATTTGAATTAGCACTAAAATATAAATGAAAAGGTCTAAAGCAATCTGTATAACCAGGATTACTTCTGAGATTTTAGAGAGTCACCTAAACACATGTCCTTCACTGATAAATAATGATTTCCAAACTTTACAGGAAATGCTAATAAAACATCATGTTCTCAATACAAATGTCTCTCCTAATTGTTGACATCTATCACTTCTACAAACATGATTTCATATAGAGTTAATAGAATTACTTGACAAGACGAGGTTAGAATTTACTCATTTGGTCATGAAAGAGAATGACTGTCACATGAGTGTCTTAAAAAATGAGATATCCCATTTAGTTATCGCCATTATTGAAGACCTTTTATTTCCCCAATATCAGGATAATTACAACAGGGTCCTCCACTGTGTCAAAGCAAGAATGGCATCAGTTAAAATCAAAAAGGCCAAAATGTTGCAACAAAATGATGCCGAATAGTCTAACAAAATGGTTTATCTGAGGATACATAAGCATGAGCAGTCCGACAATCAGCAGACTAAGGCAACTATTGAGATGACAGAAGGGACAAGCAATCAGTTCAGTAATGCCTTTAGTATATGGAGAGAGATTGGAATAAACTCCAGTGCACAAACCGAGGAAGAAGGAAAAGAACAGGATGTGGTGCAAACAATGGAACGATAGCAAGCAGCAGTGGCACAAGTACGGGAATTGATTGTAGGTGATATGGACATTTTAAACCATGGTACGCTATCTATTACAACATGTTTTAATTACAACATTTTTAATTTTACTGATCTTGACATTGGTTCAGAACACTACAGTTTATTTGTAAAGGGATTTACATTAACCCCTTCTGCAGAGGCAATCTTGGTAAAACTTTAATTGATTTAAAGCTGTCTGTGAGAAAACATAACTTGCAAATGTGTTTGGGTGCTAATAACAGCAAGAACTCGCACAAAGCATTGTTGCAAAGCTAAGGTGTCTTTAATCCACCCACACACCCAGCCTTAAATGCTTTTGAGAGAATGTGTGAGCAAAAAATAAGAAGTTTATTAGGAAACTCTATAGATACATTTTTCAACAATCTTTCTGTTGAAGAAAGATCTATTTTAAATGACTTTGCATCAGAGAAAACCATCAGATGTATGAGACCTGATAAAGAAGGAGAAATGGTTCTTATGGACACTGTTGATTATGTTGGGAGAATGTCTTTTATGTTGGCTGACACTTGCATATATCAAACCATGTCTGGTAATGAAATTAATACATTGTATAGAGCTATTAATTTGTATCTTAAGGAATTATTACTGTACAGTATCACTGCTGCAATTTTGACACAATTTTTGAAAGTAGATAACCCCATCATATCAAAGACTTTTGGAATGCCCAAGATTCATTTCAACGTTAATGATCCACTTCATCCCGTCGTATCAGCAAAGGGATCGGTTATGGAACCTACAGCCAAATATATTGACAGAAAGTTCAAAAATCTGTTTTTGAAATGTGAATATAATCTGAAAAATTCATGGGAGTTTATAGATTAGTTAAGAGACTTAGAAGTGGATGATGACAGTCTTCTGGTTACTTTGGACATTAAAAATTTGCCCACAGTTATTCCTCATGAAGAGGGACTTTTATAGTTCAGTGAGGTGGTTACTGAACACGATGTTCTAACAGTGGAAGAGGTTTGACTAATGGCAGACTTTATGGATATTATGTTTTACAATAATTTTATTTATTTTTTAAGGTGAATATTTTAAGGAGTTACAGGGAGTAGCAATGGGGGTCACCTATGCCCCCATTTTTTGCCAATAAAGTTTTACATTGGTTGGAGAAAAAAACTTTAATATTGATTTGTACAAAAATGTCAGGTGTACCTTTGGTACCTAGTGGATGTTTTTTTTTTTAATATGGAAGGGCAATCAAATAAAACTTGATGAGTTTATCAGTGAGCTGGAAAAAAACTACTTCATTTCTAAAATTCACCATCAAAGCTAGCAGGGATGATCCACATTATTTGGATGTTAAAATTGTAAAAGATGAGCAACATAATTAAAAATAATTATTTATAGAAAACCTATGTTCACTAATTCTTTTCTTCATTACATTAGTAGTTGCCCTATACATCAAAAGAGGGGGTTGCTTAGGAGTAAATGTATTTGGATTGCAAGGTTCACTTCCAAACTGAATGGTGTATAGAAGAGTTCAACAAACAGAAATCTATTTTCTTTGAGCAAGGCTATCCAGAGCTAAGATATATGAATATTCTACCCAAGTTTTATCACAAAGAAATGAATGGTATGGATCTATTATATATATCAATAAGGGAAAATAATCATCAACATTTTCCCAATATAGTAAATAGCAACAATAATAGATTTTTTTAATCAGATGGTGTTACACTACTCTGTAGATGTGGGTGGCATAAAGAAAAGTATAGACAAAACTGGAATCTATTGAGAAGTATTGATTTATCAGATGCAAATTTTTAGACCCCCTGGTTTTATTTATAAAAATAGGAACAACATTAAAAAATCTTAGAGAAAACTGGTTTGAATAATAGCAAATCCACATATCACATAGTTAAATGCTAAAGTTGCAGGCAATGTTCATTTAGCCATATGGATAAAATGGGGGAATCGTGGATATAATAAGAAAATGGAGGCTACTAGGAAGATACAGCTGTAAAACTGATAAGGTTGTCTATTTGACAAGGTGCTGTTCCTCTACAGCATTTTATATTGAGAAAAGTGAGAATACTCTGAACAAAAGAATTTACCAGCACAACTACAGTATTAATAAGAAAGACAGTAAGAGTACTTTAACTAGGTACTTCTTAACATGTCAAAATTTCACTATTTTTAAGTTTTCAGTTTTGGAAAAAGTTTATGGTATGAACTATGGAGGAGATTGGAAAAATCAATTACTTCACAAGGAAATGATTTGGCAGTTGAGGACCGATGCATCTAATGTGAACTAAGAAGAAGAGCTACAGGGATTTGATACTAATTTTTATATCATTTTTATTATCTTGTTTATTTTTTATTTTGACTAAAACATTATTAAACTGTACAGCAGATTTGGATGTAACTGGTGCTTTAAGGAATACATAGGTGTGAATGGAATGTTATTTAAATCATCATTCAATCAATGGTAATTAGTTCTGAAGACGTCCCAAGCATAATAGGGTAGGAATGAAAGAATTTAACTCTTGGGTTGAACAAGAAATTGTGACAATAAATGTTTCATCATTTTAATCTATGAACTGTGGATTAGTTGTTTGTTAGGTTATGTAAACTGTGGATCAGTTGTTTGTTTTTGGTGTTTAATAGTATTTGTGACTGCATTTGAATGATGTAGCCACACATCATTGATTAAAGCTAATTGTAATGGTATATCAAATTCTCTGAAGGGTTTATTGAGGAAAAAGGGGTACAACATTAGTAATGTGTAATAGTGGATAGGCTGCAAGTAATATTTATGTGTTATTGATACTGGACCTCTAATGACCCAGGATGACTTCATCCATCTGCACATCATTTTCATTTACAACCATTGCTGCTTCCAGCAGCATTGCTAACAACAAAACCTACTGCTGCACAAGGGTGTTTGGGTTCATAGATGCTTTTGTGGCTGTGGGAGTCCCTACCATATATTGTAATGTGCAGGAACTCTAATCTGTGAAATAAAAGACTTCATAACTGCAGATCACAACATGTATAACAACTTTGGCTGCATGCTCTCTCTGAACTCAACTTAGAGATACTTTTCTGTTAAGTAATATGATCTTTAAAATCCTAGCACAAGGCTATTGCCCACCACTCAATTGAACACTAATCCTGTAGTAGCAGCCAAAGAAACTCTTATCACCTTTTGCAAATTTAGATTCAAACTTACCATTCATGAAAAAAGCTTTCTCTAGAATTGGACCTATCATGTGAAACTTTCTACCTACTGACATAAAATAAAAAAAATGTCAGTTATTTTCTACAAAATTAATGGAAGTGCATCTGTTTTTGTGATACAGTACTTGCAAATTGTCCCTGCACCTTTCAAGCTTTTCAAAAAATTCAAGCATAGTCCTCTTCTACATACATGTATATGTTGTATAAGTAATTTATAACCATGTGTCGACTGCTGTATATTGCTGCAAATGTATTTCTCTCTCTACCACTATGTAACAAAACATCCAACACAAACATATACTTAATAGACTCTATACACTCTAAAAATATTTATTAAATACTTGGAAATTATTCTCTACAATTGTTATTTTTAATAGCTCTCAAATGTTCACTAATCCTGTCCCTTAATCTATGGGTGGTCTTCCCTATATAAAAACCAGGACAGGAAAGACAAGTGGCCACATAGACCACTCTCTTAGAATTACAATTACTTTTTCCTGGACACTTCACCGAAACCCCAAATCCACCAATATCCACATAAGGTCCATTATTAATATACCTGCAATACCTACAATTCTCAAACTTAGACATGTACGAGCCTTTGCTAAAACCCACATGATGTGCCTCCAATATATTTTTAATATTGCTGCCCCTACTATGTATTATTTTTGGCTTAGTGGGGACAGGATTAGTGAACATTTGAGAGCTATTAAAAATAAGGATCCACACAATGCCTTATATTTGCACTCTAGGCAGTGTATGAATTTTAGTAAGATTTTATTCTTTGTCATTGATAAAATTACTGACAACAAGTGGGGTGGAGATTGGGAGTCCATTTTAGAGGCACATGAGTCCCTGTGGCAGATACGGACTAATGGAACGAGTCCGCCAGGACTCAATGACTTTATCTCTATAAAGCCTTTTTTGAAAATAAAACAGGGTAGAATTGTTTAGTTTAATATAATGAGATTTTTATAAGTGTAATTTTAGTTTATACATATACACAATTGTATTTATATTTATATGTTTTTTTATCACACGCCAAGTACCATCAAGTAATGAAAGTATAATTGATATTTATATGAAACATTAATTCATACATTATTGTACATGAATGTTTAGTGAAGGCAACATATATTCCATGTATCAGTGAAAAAATGAAGTTTTATGTATACTTTGATGTGTTTTTATTGTGGGGGCATGGTTGATTATTTGACAAGCCATTTTGGTAGATCAGGCAGTTGTAAAAAATCAGTTCATTGGGTTTTAAGTGATTATTAACTGTATTGAATGATCGGTTAATTAATGTAAAGGAAGTTGTACAAAAGGGGAGAATGCATTGTAAACGAACAACTCTGAAGATGCCTATGGTTTTTTAACCTTGGCGAAAGCGCTTAGTTGTTCGTGGATTATATGGAATTTTTATGTGAATACTTTTGTGGATTATCGAGCATTAATATGTTAGAACCTCCTTCTGTTTTTATTTATTTATTTTTGTATGAAGAATGCTTGAAAGCTCTCCTACCTTTTATCAAATCCAGGGTGAAAGACACTTCTGAATGTTTACATTTAACTGCGGATTTATGGATGTTGTGTCTTTCTTATACAAATATTTTTCTTGAAGGAGGGCTTAAAGCACTCAGATATTGGTTGGAACAAGTTGATCTGCACACATTTGAATTCAATGATTATATAGTACAGATAACTGAAACTGTTTTGACTAATAATGTGTTCTATTTTAAGAAACATTGTTATTATCTATTAAAGGGAACAGATATTGGGGCAGCCATTGCCCCTTTGTTTTCTGACTTTGTAGAGTAGCTAGAGTGGGGTGAGAGGGGCAAATACCCTTTGTGCAAAATGAGGGGTGCGACCATGTATCCTGATGTCTCTTTAATGAATACTGGCTTTTAAAAGCCAGCACTGTATTTGAGGTTAAACCTTAGCAATTTAGCTTTCTGTGTGTGCACTAAACTGTAGCAACTGGTAGTTAAATTGTAGTAAGTGGCATGGAACACTTTAAAAGTAAAAAAAAAATGTCTTTTCTAAACTAAAACCTGAGTGTTGTGGTGTTGCATGCAGGCAGGGTATACATCTGTAGCAAACAGTTTGGTATATTTTAAAAAAAGAAAACTTTTTTTTTTTTTTAATAAAATATGTTGAAGGAGGGTTGGGGGCAGGGCACAGAAATTGAACCTGAATGGTTGGGGCAGGAAGGATAGAGGTGCATCTGGCCAGTAGAAAGAGTGTCTTTTTTTCTTTCTTTCTTTCTTTCTTTCCTTCTTGCTTTCTTTTTTTTTTACTGGATGATATGAAAAGGTGATCATTAATTTTTTTGTTAAAGTTTTGCTGTATCTGAATACCAATAAATCTGCAATGCAGTTTAACAGCAAAACTAAATTGTTTAATATCATATTTGCGAATGCTAACACTCCATACATGTTAGATCTTTATTTTATTTGCATTTGTTTTCTGGGGAAGAGCACTGAGCTCCATGGACTTTTTTCAGACTTAGCCCGGGAGCAGTATCTTGTTAAGTGACTTGCTCACACAATTAGCAGTTAGGCAGTGGAGGCTGTGGGGAATCAAACCTTGGACCACTAGACCACAGGAAACAGTCTGTTAACAGCTCCTTAATCATCTAAGGCAACTGCCAGAGAAATTGATTTTTTATAATCAGTATTTACAGGAAACATGTTTATAAAAAGTGCTTACTACATAAGGATAGTTGTCACACCTCATGCACTACTGGGAATACATCTAAATTTCATTTTATGAGGAAGAGACGCATTGTCTGCTGGGAACTTCAAAACAAGGATGGGGTGCTGCTGGAAGCCTCTGAATGAGTGGGACTCTATAACAGCAATTATCTGTGATAAAACAACAGATGGGGGTCATTCACTTCCATCTATAGGCTGTCTCAGTATGTAACTGCCTCATTGCAGCCACTTCACTGAATGTATACTCCTCAGATATATAACTGCAATCAACAGGACCAGCCTTAAGTGACACAAAGTAGACAAAGACATCATGGAGGTCTCTGTTAGACAATAGTCCCCCCTACACCACCCCACTACTTCAGTCCTGTTATTTCCCCCATTCTGGCTCAGTATCATATAAATATATTACTTCTTTCTTGTTCTTCACATGTTGTGTTACTATTTAACTCCTCAGCATACTTTTAAATATGATCTACCAGGCTAATACTCCACTTTACTACTTTTGGAGGAAGTGACACCCCAGGAAGTCATAAGTTTGTAGATGATCAAAAGTGCCTCATACAGGTTTTTTTTTTATCTACAACTTTTTTTTAAATGGCCTGACCAAAGCAATCACAATTAAGGCAATAGATACCTTCCCATTTTTTCAAAGAAACAGTTGTTATCTAAACTTTAATGTTGAAAGCCAACAAGGTGAGAAGACATATTCCTGCAAGGATACATACATTTTGTCTGAGAATAGTGTCTGACTTCCTAGCCCTCCAAAAAAAATACATAGTTAACGGCTGTGTTCCCCATGGTGTTAGACTGTGATGAAAGTAAAAACACAAACTGATAGAGGCATATGCCATACAGTTGAGGGCCTGGTCAAAGAAACCATAGCACACTGATGAAACATGTGAAAAGACAAGGAGTACATCTAGACTCCACACAGAAGGCATCAAAGCCAAAATGAGTTATATAATGCTTAACTGACAATGACTAGATGGTTTGTAAGTGATGTATAATGTTTACATCTATAGTTGTTTCAATGGTGTCTGTCATGTAAACTGTAACTAAAGTGATATATCATCTTGTATGTTTTTCATTTATATAAATGTAAGATTGCCTTCATCATATGTGTATATTTAATAAATATGTTTGGAAAAAAAATCAAATATCTCAGCCAGAGAACCAAGTGGTGTTTGATGAGAACACTACTCGATGCAACACTCTGAAAAAACGTTTCTGTCACACGCACTCTGCCCTAACCACCATAAAAAGCCACTTATTAAGTAGCAGTGATGCCAAAATGGGATAAAAAGTGAAAAAAAAAATCACCATTTTGTTCCATTTAGATCTACTGAATACCCTCACTATGCACACTCATCATTTTCATCAAAAACAATCCTCATACTGAGCATTTACAGCCACTTTATTGACTAGGTACCTCAGATATTTGATTGTGTTAAAAGAGACCCAGTAATATATTGCAGCTGGCTTCACAAAAATGCATACTACCTATACAAAGCCAGAATAATGTCTGCTTAAACTGAGTGACAGCAGTGTCAATCACTTTCATCCACAGGCAGACCCTGTACCCAGCAATTAAAGCCATTATTGGCTGTATACACCTCTAATAGCAGAATGTATTAAAATAAATAAATAATACTTGGCTACAGTAATTTTAACCCCCGTACATATACATGCCTGTACATATAAACACACACACACACACACACACACACACACACACACACACACACACACACACAGATGTGACCATAAATACAGCCACTTCCATTGTTATGATTATAGAGGTTTGATTGTGATCAAATGAATGAATAAAGACATAGCTAATTGCAATACTGGAATTTAACTGCTTAAGTCATTAATGTCAGAATATAGTATTTAACCTCTCAGTATAATCACAGAGAAATATAAAAAGAAATGATGGACAAAGAATACAAAGTAAAATATAAGGGAAAAATCAAAGATAGTTGAGACCTTTATTGACCCCCACCCCATTATTCTTCTCAACTTTTTTTCTCAAGAACTCTTGACAAATCCAACAATAATAAAGGGACAAAGAATCATGATCAGTTTAACAGGTTTAGTATTAGCATGCATTTTTCTGATGGATATGAAAGTTGGAAACTCATACTTATATCATTATGTAGTGATTTTAATCATCAGCAATTTGCCAGAAAAAAAGTACATTTGAATAAGTAAACTTAGCATAAGAGTAAATGTAAGAAATGATCACTGCTGCAGTAGCCTAAGTTTATATGGGTTATATCTTGCAATGATATAACATTCAGCCAGCTTCCATAGCTTCAGGGCACCTTCCACATGCACAAACAATTAGCTTGAATTGAGCTGTCTGAAAGGGCTGGTTTGAGTGGTAAGCTGTAAAGAGGTTTCAAGTCAACCAAGAGTGGGAGGCTGAGCTCTGAAAATATAAATGTTAGAAACAACAAAAATACAAATCACCACCCTGGCAAAAACAACACACCAAGAACCAAGGGAGATGGAAGGATGGAGCAGCTACTGCAGAGTCAATCATTCTGACATCTACTGTTATAGTAAATTTACTTTCATAAATGTACAGTGTTTATCCTATTGTTCACTGCTGCAGTAGACTAAGCTTACAAATTCAGGGAGGTGGAAGGAAAAGGGTCCAAGAACCCCTGAAGAATGTTCTTATTGAAGCCTGATGTAATGCTAGAGAAGGAATTAAGCTTACAATGCTTTGTAAAAGCAGGTACAGGTGACCAAGTAGCAGCTTCTAAAATACTACTATTGCCCAAGCCTTTCTAAAAAGCAATGGATGAACACAGGGCCCTGGTGGAATGGACCTTGAACCGGCTTGGTGTAGTTTTGTTGTGGTGAGTATAACAAAAGGAAATTAGACAACAATTAGGAAATAGTTTGCTTTGACACAATTGCCTCTTCTTCTTATTACTGTCACAAGTAAAGAACAATTGATCCAAAACTCTGAAAGACTTAGTTCTGTCAAAATAGTACATGAGTTGTCTGTGGACATCCAAGCTATGGAGTATCCTTTTTCCTTACTTTCAGGTACAGGAAAGAAGATTGGGAGATGGATAGTTTGGCTTAAAATAAACTTGGACACCACTTTAGGCATAAAAGACAGATTAGTTCTCAAAGAAACCCTGTCTCTGTGGTGAATGAGATAGAGTTGGCTCACTATAAGAGCTTGCAACTCATATATCTTTCTTGTAGAGGTCAGAGCAATCAGTAAAATTTTTTCCATGTTAAGAACCTGAAGTCAGCCATGATAGCTGGTTCAAATGGAGCAAGTGTTAACTTCTCAAACACAAAATTAAGATCTCAAGGAAGGGACACCAATTTTCTTGGAGGCCTACTATGTAAAACCCCCTTCAAAAATATTTTGACTTGAGGCTGCATTGAAAGATGAGGATCCTTGGGCAGACATGCTAAAATCGATGATAAATGAACCTTGATGGAGAAGTAATGAGGGCCATAAAATAATAACTCACACAAATATTGTAAAACCAGAGAACAACTAGCCCTGAATATGTGCTGGTTATGCTGTTGGTACCAACTAGAAAACATTTTCCATTTGCTAATATATGATTTTCTAGTAGTAGACTTTCTTCAGCAAATGATTGCCTGAAGCAGATTAAGACCCTATCATTCAGGCAATTATCTGAAGTTGCCTAAAGATAGGGAGTGTAATGTACCCCTGATTTTGTGTAAGCAGAACCAGTCTGTGAAGAAGCTTGTGATAATTGCCCCTGGCCATTTCCAAAAGAAGGGAGAACCACTGTTCCCTGGGCCAGAAAGGAGTCACCAACAATCTTGGGGGATTCCTTCTCATTCATCAGAAGTACCCTGGATAAAAAGCATCTGTATTCCAGTCTTCTTTCATGGAGTCCTGGAGCAGAATCTTTCTAGCTAATTCATCAGAGAAGAGATAAATCGGTCCATTTGAGGAACTCCCCACAGATGGATCAAATCTTGGAAAACCCTCTGATCAAGTTTGTATTCGTGCAGGTCTGCCTTTGTCCTGCTCAGCTTGTCTGCCACGCAGTTTTGCTCTGACGGAAAGTAAGATGCTTGTAGAGTGAGGATTGTGTTATGAAACTGTATCCCAAGCCAATATGGCTAGTTTGCAAAGGTAGTGCAACCTTGTTCCACCTTACTTGTTGATGTACTTCATAACTGTGGAATTATCTGTCCCAACTTGAAGAGATCTTTTAAACAAAAGATGATTCAGAGACTCTTTTATATTTATATATTTGCTTCTTTCCTTGATGCCCAACACAACTTTCCCTTTTATCCCTCCTGAAACTGTTTCCCAAGCAAAATTTGAGGTGTCTGTGGTGACTGGCTGATTTGGAAAAGGGAGAAAAAAGGGGATGTCTGGATTTAAAGAAATTTGCTGTCTACACCAAGTGGTTTCCATTCTGACAGCCTCCAGCACTGGGATTTAAAAGGAAAAAGAAAGTTTGTGCTATGAGTGAAGATACTTCATAAACCATTATATATTTCTTGTGTAGAGTCTTACCAGGGGTATCATAGGAATAATAGATGCCATGAGACCCACAATCCATAGATATTTCCTCATAGTGACTGTAGTCTGAGTGTAGATCCTTGGAAACAGATCTAGATATAGATAGATTTTTTTTCCTGAGGTGTCTAGCTGATACCCCAGGAACACAATGCAATGAGAAGGAGTCAAAAAAAGATTTCTGAATGATATCTTGGAATCCCAGCTTGTGATTGAGATCTCTCACACAAGTGAGAGATTCCTTACCCTCTGAAAAAGGCACTGCAAAGATTAAGTCATGTAAATATGGAGACACTTGTATAGAGTCTAGCCTGCTCTTGAGCCAGACACTTTATGAATGTTTATGGTGCAGTTGACAGTCCAAAGAGTAAGGCAGACAATGGGTCATGTGATCCAGATGCACAAATCTTCATGAAATGCCTGAAATGAGGACGAATAGAGATGTGATGATATGCATCTTTTGAATCTAATGTTACCAGGAAGCATGAATAAGGATGAAGAGATAAAAGATTACAAAGTGATAGCATTTTGAACTTGGGTACTATTACAAACACTAGAAAAGAAATATTCAGAACTGGTCTCTACACATTTTCTATCTTTGGCACTAAAACATCCCTGAATAAAAAAAACTTTTCCCAACTGGGAAGGAGAAACACGGGACAGCATGTGATGAAGGACAAGTGCAAATGAAAGAGTCTGTTCTTGTGGATAACAGATGACCCCATTGAAAGGAGGAGTTTCCTCCCACTGCCATTTGTAACCTTGAATGATCTTCAGAACCAATTTGTCTGAAACTATTGTGTAGTTAAAAAGAAAAATGGAGTTTCAGACTTTCTGGAAGGAAAAGGGGGCTGCTGTGGTGAGAGGGTGAACAAGGTCCCTTAAATGGTCATTCTAACGTCATGGACTGTCCTTCATTTGAGGTGGTTCCTGAATTATTTTTGGAACCCTCTTGCCATTTCTTCTTAAATATCTGCTTACTTGCATTTTGTTGAGACAGCTTATTTTTTTTTTTTGCCAGAATTGGATGATGGCTTATAGAGTCTCTTAGAAATTTTGGAAAAAGAGGGCTGAAAATCTTAGAGAATCCCTGAATCAACTTACCTCTCTTATCACACCTTTTAATCACCTCTGCAACAGAGGGCCTCAAAAAACTTAATCTCTAGTCAAAGGAGAATATAAAATCTCATTTTAACATCATCTGAGAGGTTCTGACAATGCAATCAGGCAAACCTTTTCAAAATAGTGCTGGTTGCCATAACCCTGGAAGAAGTATCAACTGACTTGTACAATACAATCATGTGACAGTCAATTGAAACACAAACTCCTCTTGTTAAAATAACTTTCCTGAACGGGAAAGTGTAATAAAACAATCAGAATTTTAAAATGGAAGTTTATTTCTCTAAAGGGAACTTATTTGCCTAGCAAAGGAACAGCACAAGCTGACTGCCAATCTTTGAAAGCCTCAGAGGAGAATATTCTTAGGTAGCAGGAAAGCTATGAAGGGCTTGACACCCAAACTAGTCTTTTTATCAGCTCAAGATCAGTTGAATAATGGATTTGATGCATGGAAGGTGTCCTGCAGCTTTGGAAGCTGACCAGCTGTTATATCCTCTAAGAAAAAAAAACAGACCACAGTATAATGCACAGTTGACATTTTAGAGCGTATGTAACCCCCAATACATGCACTCATACATAAATTCATTAATAAATTGATACATGCATACATGCATTCTTAAATACACACACACACACACACACACACACACACACGCACGCACGCACACACACACACACACACACACACACACACACACACACACACACACACACACACACACACACACACACACTTTAAGTATGTATCTTAGCTTCTTCCTACATTCTGGCAGTAGTACCCAGAAAGGCTGAAAAAATAAAATACATACTTTAAAGTTAAAGTACATAAACTTGTCCCTAATTTCCCAAGTCACCTGAACAGCCTGAGTCAATAAGAAGTGTTCCTTGCTGCTTCATACTGCAACACAGTGAGGGCAGTGCTTTTGTTTGTCTCAGTTGGCATCAATCAAACCTGATGATGCTCAGATAAGCCTAATGCTGGACTGTTTTAAAAACAGCCCAGCAATCAGATTAAGCAGATTTTGGATGTTTTTTTTCCTTTCTTTTTATTCATTCATTTATTTTTTTTGTGGAGTTCAGAGGAGCCACAACAAAACAGGAAAAGAAAGTCAACTATTATTCAAAAATAACATTTGACTTTCTGCATTAATTTTATGCATTTTTTTTGTTTTGTTTTTAGCTGGGGGGGGCTACAATCTAGCTGCCAGTACTATTAGCCACTCCTGATGAGATAAATGTTTAGTGAAAAGATATATTACCGTATACAATGGATGATTTGACACACAGATTCTGTCATAGGAGATATGATTTAGGTAAATTGACTAAAATCAATAAGGTTCAGTACTAAGCATTTCCATTGGCCAGCTTCTTTGTAAATTGCTTAACTTGTTTTAAAAAAGGGTTCTCACAGTTGCTACATAAACCCTGCCTTTGCGTGGGTCTGCACCTGTTTTAACACAGCTCCAAAGAGTTTGTCGGCCAGCCACTGCTCTACTATCTTCATCTAAGTAATCTGAGGCTTCTGTTTCCACATAGCGCAGCTTTGCACAGCACCGCACAGTGGAGGTAACCATTAGTGGCTATAGACGCAAAAGCTAAAGTAGATTTATTTTCCCTTAGAGGTTGCCTGTGCTCCAACTGAGAACTCCCTTAAACTGCACTTAAATGCTTGGACAGTACCTCAGCTGGGCTTTCTACAGCATTTGCCACTTTAACTGAAATCTCATAATCGCTAATAGTCTCATACCCCTTGGCAGTCCCATTAGTATAGACTCAGCATTAAAGCCCTCAATTAAACCACATCCATTCTCATTAAAGTAAGCAGATTTACACCTAGTATTATGGATGGTCAGTTCTCCACTCTTTCTCCTGCCATCCTGAATTGACATGGGTATTCTGAGACAGTGTAGCAATTGCCTCATGTACACTGACAACCAATTACTTTTAAACCACTCAAGCTCAATTTGTGAGCGATGCATATGCACTAAGAATTTGGAATCCTTGCTCTCTCTTTCACAGAACAATGACACTGAACAGGTTGTTAGCCCACATACCTCAGCCCTCCTGCACAAACCACGATCTCAACACATAAGTCATCATACGTGAAGGTACTCTCCAGAAATTTAGCTAAACACCAGAGACCTCAGAAACACAAATATGCTACACCTAATACAGTACCTACAGCACTCAATACACATAAAACCACAAGCATAAGTGTCTCACCAAACAAGCCCCTAAGGCAGAGCACATCTTAACCAGATTTTTGGGTCATAGGACTCTATAGTGAGACACACACATGTCCCAATCACCAAGCTGGACTTGGAGATGGTTACGGTCAGCTATCTGTTGGGTGCCAGGCTCCAACAGATCACGCATGCACTCAAGTCTCTCCACCAACTAGTACCATTATGACTCCATCTTAGTTCTTGTTGGCGTGAATGACTTGAGATGTTCCTCACTGGACAATATGAAGAAAGACATGGTTCAATTCTCTGAATATGTGTCTCAGGTAGGTATGTTCCTAGCCTTGAGCAGCATGCTACCTTCACTTAAGATGAAACCACAATATAAACAAAAAAAATGATTGACTTCAACAATTGGCTTAGTTTCTGCTGTCATTCTAGGGGGATACAGTAGCTGTCAGCCTGGGATGACATGGTAGATAGACCATGCTGCTTTGTCAGAGATGGTCTTCATCTGTCACCTCTGCGATTTCTATTACTGGCTAAGGCTCTTGCCTCCCCCATAGTGCCTTTTTTAGGCAATGTCACAATAATAAAATTCAGATGTAAAAATATCTTCAAAAAGCAACCTCAAGGTTATTCTGGTAAATGGTAGGAGTCTAAACCTAAAACTGCACTCACTGGAAGCAGTCCTTACCTAAGAACATGCTGACATCCCTGCAGTCAAAGAGACTTGGTTTAAGGCCACAGAAACCACCCCAGACATACCGGGTTATAATGCCTTCCACACATTCAGACCACAAACTGAAAGTGTGAGAACTAAAGGAGGTGGAATATCAATATTCATCAAAGATAAATACACCTCTGCATTGGTTAAAAAAAATGATTCCCTTGTTCTAGTCCAGGTTCAATTGACTGTAGGTAAGACTTCTCTCCAAGTTATTGCCAGTTATAGGACCCCCTCCATGAACCAGGATACCCACACTGCATAACTGGATCTACTTGAATCACTCAAGATACAATCAAACACTGTGGGTTTAGATGACTTTCACTAACCATCCATCGATTGGGTAAATTATACATGTACTGACACAGTTGGTCAAAGGTTCTTGAACTTCATCAGCTCCAATGCCCTGGAACAGTTGGTTGACACTCCCACAAGGGGCCCAAACATTCTGTATTTGGTACTCACTAGCGTGGGTGTTCATTGCACAATAACATTCGTTGCACAATAACATCTGACCCCCATTAGCAGTAACTAGACTAAAAAATTTCTCCAAAGCCAATTATAACCTAATACATGGTGGCACTAATAGCTTCATAGCCTCTACCCTCACTGAGAGCATGGATACCTATACTGGGTTTCACACCAATGCCTTGTATAAGAATCTATACAAATGTATTGACTCAGCTGTACCTGATAGGATCAAAGAAAGATCTTCAAGAAAGAACAAGCCTGCCTGTTGGACATTTTCCCTTAACAGGTTATACAATAAGTTAAAGAAATTGCTGTCCAAGAGCAGGGAGGAACAGTCATTGAATTGGAAGCATGCCCTCCTTGACTTAAACAAAGAAATAAGATACCTCATAGGACATTCTAAAGCTAACTATGAATCCAAACTAGCCTCCTTCACTAAAGATCAAAAACCTTAAAGGAAAAAACAAATCTGCACAGAAATGGATATAATGGCACCACATATACTAAATCCACAGAAATAGCCAACCTGCTGGCTGACAGGTTCAATGAAAACTTCTACCCCCAGTCCCTGCCACATATCCATCAAAGCATCCCTACCACCTGCCCTCCACCTAGTATCTCCAAGAAAAAGGTCGTAAATGCTCTCTCCAAAGCCAAAAACACAGCCTCTATGGGACTTGATAATATCCTAGGCTGCATTCTAAATAGACTAAGACAGGAACTAGCTGCACCCCTGAGTATTCATTTTAACCAGATTCTAAGCACTGGTTTTGTACCTGCTGAATGGAAAACAGCAACTGTCATCCCACTACATAAAAGAGGTGCCTTCACAGACCCTGGGAACTCTAGACCCATAAGCCTGACCAGCCTAATCTGCGTGGCTATGGAAGGAATAATCATGGATCTTATGAACGAAGATATAGTAGACCTCTGAATGCTCAACCTGGCACAGTTTGGCTTTGTTAAAGGCAGATCCTGTCTCTTGAACTTGGTGGAATTCTTTGAGACAGTCATCAAAGCTCTGGACTATGGCAGATCCATGCATATGGCCTACCTGGACCTGGCCAAGGCCTTTGACACTATCCCCCACTCAGGCATCATTGATAAACTCTCCCAGCTAGAAATCAACATGTATATTGTCAGGTGGGTTGCAAACTGGCTCACCAATAGAATGCACACACTCAAAATAGGTGACTCTACCACCACTGGCAGACCCATAACCAGTGGTGCTCCACATGGATCTATGCTGGGGCCCCTATTGTTTGGAATCTACTTCTCGGGTGTACAGGCTAAAACAAAAGGCCTATGTCTGACAAAGTTTGCTGGTGACTGCAAACTGGGTACAGTCATAGACCCCCCAAACAATGTCAACATCCTACAAGAGGGATTTGCACAGACAATCGACTGGTGCCAAGCTAGTTATACCTCCATAAGAGGTGATGATATCTTGGAGTTGTTATTAACCATGAGGAATCATTGCAGCACCCCTAAGGTATCATCCTCCCTGGTAAGATCTGACCATAAAGTGGTCACTTTCAAAGTCACCATCTCCCCTGACCCCTCTCTAGCTAGGGTCAAACAAAAAAACTTCTCCAAAGTTGATTACTACCTCCTGAGGGATGGTATAAACAGCTTCACAGTCCCCTTCCCCACTGTTGGAACTTGCAGAATGTCCAAATCTACAGCAAAGTACTATATGAGCATTTATATAGATGCATGGAATCAGGAATACCTAACAGGACAACATCATCCTCCGCAAGGAAGAGTAAACAAAAGGAAAAAATTGCTGTCCAGGACCAAGAAGGAGCAGATGCCCATTTGGAAGCAATCTCTACTTAGCCTGAGAAAGCAAATAAGAGCACTAGTGAAATCCTCTAAAGCCAACTTTGAGTCCAAATTGGCCAGATCTACTAAAGACAATAATAAGGCCTTCTTCGCATATGTCTGTAATCTCAAGGGAAGCACCCAGATCTGTTCAGAACCAATGTTCAAGGACACCACATATACAAATGCTGTAGATATAGCCAATCTACTGGCTGACAGATTCAGCAAAAACTTCCCCCCTCTATCCCCCATCAGTAAATCAAGACATCCCCAGAACCTGCACCCCACACCTTATCTCTAGGGAACAGGTCATCACTGCCCTCTCAAAGGCAAAAAATACAGCTTCCATGGGACCCGATAACATCCCAGGCTGCATCCTACAAGAACTCAGACATGAACTTGCAGCACCATTAGGCACCCTGTTCAACCAAAGCCTGAGTACCAGCTTTGTCCCAGCTGAATGAAGGACAGCCACTGTCATCCCTTTACACAAAAATGGAGCATTCACCGATCCAGGAAATTACAGACCCATCAGCCTAACTAGCCTGATCTGCAAAGCCATGGAATGGATTATCATGGACCTCATTAACAGGGACAACCTCCAAACACTCGATCCCACACAGTTTGGCTTTGTCAAGGGGAGATCATATCTGTTAAATCTGGTCGACTTCTTTGAGACAGTCTCCAAAGCTATGGACGAGGGGAAGATGGTGCACACTGCCTACCTTGACCTGGCTAAAGCCTTCGACACTATTCCTACTCAGGCATAGTAGATAAACTCCCTCAACTAGGCATCAATCCATATGTTACCAGATGGGTAACAAACTGGCTCACTGATAGAACCCACCTAATCAAAATAAGAGAAGCCACCTCAACTAGTAGACACATAATGAATGGCATACCCCAGGGATCAGTCTCGGGGCCTCTGTTATTCGGGATATACTTCTCTAAGATGCATGCCAAAACCAGTGGGCTATGGCTGATCCTACCCATATGACACTGGATATGACACTGGATCCTACCCAGTTTGGCTTTGTTAAGGGCAGATCCTGCCTCTTAAACCTGGTTGATTTCTTTGAAACAGTCACCAAGGCCATTGATGAGGGGAAGGTGGTCCACACAGCCTACTTGGACCTCGCAAAAGCCTTCGATACAATACCTGACTCGGGAATTATAGATAAGCTCACTAGCTTAAATATAAACCCCTATGTCACTAGATGGGTTGCAAACTGGCTCAAGGACTGAACCCACATGGTTAGAATTGCTGGAGCCATGTCAGACTCCAAACCAGTTACAAGTGGCGTCCCACAAGGCTCAGTCCTGGGAGCTCTCTTGTTCGGTATATATTTCTCGGAGGTACAGGCCAACACGGAAGGACCGTGGCTGACCAAGTTTGCAGATGACTGCAAACTGGGTGCCATAATCGACACTCCAGCCGACACAAGCATCCTCCAAAAGGGCCTCATAGAAACAGACAACTGGTGCCAGAGCCATGGCCTCAAGCTAAACGCCAAAAAGTGTATAGTCATCCCCTTTGGCAAAAATAAAGTGCCCGCAAATTTCCACATAGGTGGTAATCCATTAAGTACAGAAGAAGTAATTAGGGACCTGGGGACCCAAGTTGATAGCAATCTCTCATTTGACAACCACGTGGCCAAAGTGGTTAGAAAAACATTTTATATAGCCCACCTAATCATGAAGGGATTCACATCTAGATCAGGGGAGGTCATCATGCCTCTTTACTCATCCCACATCAGGCCCATAATTGAGTACAATGCCCCTTTTGGGATGTACCTTACCAGACACCTGCAGCAACTGGAAAGACCCCAAAAGTACCTCACCAAGAGGATCAAAGGGCTCAAACAGATGCCATATGCTGCCCGGTTAAAGAAACTCCAGCTCTACTCAGTGGCATACCACCTGCTCAGAGGCGATCTGTGCCTGACGTATAAAGCCATGTCCAACCCAGAGTTAATGGACATGCTGCACCTCAGAAAATCCAAATCCCATCGAGCTACATGCTCGAGAGACTTGAACCTCAGCACTGAAATAAATAGGACATGCTGGAGGGACAGATTCATAACCCAGAGGCTCCTTTCACTCTGGAATAAAATCCCAGTCCAGGTTAGGCAGAGTCCCTCATTGACTCTCTTCAAGAGTAATCTTGATGAGTGGATGGGCGATCATAGGTTTACCCCGGGTATCACTTCTGTGTCACTGTTAGACAGAGGCACAGTATACTAACCTCGAAAAAGGGCATAGCAAAATTAATTTAAAATGGGCCGCGAAAGCCAAACACACTCTGGCTAGGCTTATAAATGCCCTAGGGCAGATAGCCTAGTATGAACCTATGAACCTATGAACCTATGGCTGACCAAGTTTGCAGATGACTGCAAGCTGGGCACAGTCATCAATTACCCAAGTGCTGTGGATGTCCTCCAAGAGGGTCTCACCCAAACAAATGACTGATGCCAGAAACATGGCATCAAGCTGAATGCCAAAAAATGTATCATCATCCCCTTTGGGAAGAGTGATGTCCCCACATATTACCACATTAATAACAATGTCCTAAGTGCACAATCTATAGTAAGGAATTTGGGCACCCAGGTTGATAGCAACCTGACTTTTGACCACCATTTTGATTGCATTGTACGGAAAGCTTTCTACATGGCCTACCTCATAAGTAGGGGTATCTCGTCCAGGGACAAAGAAGTCATAAGATCCCTGTATACTTCTCTTATAAGGCTAATTATTGAGTACAACACCCTCTTTGGCATGTACCTTGCAAAGCACACGCAGCACCTGGAGAGACCACAGAGGTTCCTCACCAGGTGAATCCAGGGCCTCAAACACCTACCCTGCACAGATAGGCTAAAAGCCCTGTCCCTCTACTCAGTTTTATACAGACTCCTCAGAGGTGACCTCTGTCTGGCATACAAAGCAATCTCAGACCCCACCTTGATGGGACTGCTGCATATCCACAATTCAAGGTCCACTCGAGCAACCCACATGTGACCTCAACCTGGTCTGTGATATCAATAGGACTTGTTGGCAGGACAGATATGTGTCCCAGAGACTTCCCCATCTGTGGAATAGACTGCCTCTCCACGTCAAGCAGAGTACCTTATTATCCCTTTTTAAGCTCAGCCTGGATAATCGGATGGGAAACAGAAAATACACTCCTTGGATTCCACTCGTGCCCCTGCTGGACAGGGGGTCTGGTGCTGACTTGTCTAAACATGGGCTAAACTCTTGGCTAAGCTTATAACGGCCTCAGGGCCAATAGCCTAGTAACCTCCTATGATCCTATGATCCAAAGTCATGGGTCAAAACTCAATGCAAAAAATGCATTATCATCCCCTTCATTAAGGGTGATGTCCCTGCAGATTCCCACATTAATAACAACACCCTAAGCACACAATCAGTTGTGAGAGATTTCATAACACAGGTTGACAGCAACCTTTATTTTATCCACCACATCTCCACAGTGGTAAGAAAGGCTTTCTACATCACCCACCTCATAAGTAAGGGCATTGCATCTAGAACAAAAAGGGTTATAAGTAACCCCCTGCACTCCTCACTCATCAGGCCAATGATAGAGTAAAATGCTACCTTTGGTATGTACCTTACCAGGCACCTGCAGCAACTGGAAAGACCTCAAAGGTTTCTTACAAAGAAAATTCAGGGTCTTCAGCATATGTAAAAGGAACACCGCAAAGCACAATCTCACTTCCAATGTAGCAGCGTTAGTGAAAACTGACACAAAAGTCACTCCTTTACCATAGAAGCAGCATAAGTTTATTATGAATATTTACTTTACAAAATCCAGTTCACGACTAAGCGCTTTCGCCAACAATCTGGCTTCTTCAGAGTCATTTATTACAACATTACCCACCAATATATACCCCACACAAACAAATTCCATTGGTTAAAAACTCATTGCCACCCATTAATTAATTAAAGAACTTGATTAATATATCCCTATTCACCTAATAAAACATTAATGTATATATATATATTAACCTCAATAAATTACACTAAAACATATAGTTTAAATGCTACAAAACAACATAAAAAATATATCAATCCATCTTAAATGTGTAAATTCACTATTGAAACACTGTAAACATGTTTAGAAATACTAACACAACTTCTAAAATTGAATAAGAACCATTAAATCTGCTGGGACCTAAGCTTTAAAATGGGTTTGAGTGAAATATAGTCATTCAGGCCAGGTGGTCTACAGGCATCCAATCTTATCTGCCATTCTGCCTCCAGTGCTCCTACCTTATTCGATACATCACCTCCATCACCATAATCCAAAACCCGCCCTATGACAAAAAAGAAAAACTTTTTAAAATCCACACATCTCCTACTGTGAAGAAAAAGTGCATTGTGTAAATCCGTCCTTTTGATGGACCTAACATGTTCTGCAATCCTGTCACGCAACCTCCTTATAGTTTTACCTACATAATACGCCTCGCGTGATGTGCAGGTTGCCAAATACACTATGTTCTTTGTAATGCAATTACACTCTCCAGGACATGGGATTGTATATTTGTGCCCTTCCACACAGACATATGTACCCTCATTGATGTATCTGCACCATCTGCAAAATCCACACTTTTTCATAACAGACTTATATCTGTTTTTATTTTTCCTTTCCAAAATACCTTTCAAATGTTCTCCTCTACTGTATACAATCACTGGCTCCAAGCTCAAAATCCTTTTGCTCTCCTCACTTAAAACCAAATTCCATGCAGCTTTCATAATGTTAGTCAGCTCAAGTGTCTTATGGTTGTACTGTAATACACATCTTAAATCAACACATTTCTCCTTTTGTTGTTCATTGATTAATTCTATCCCATTACACAAGATGGGTGCATACCTACCACCCCTTTCCCTTGTCACATCCCTTCTCACACTAAGGAGTAACTTCAAGGGATATCCTCTATCTAAGAACATCCCTATTAATTTGAACAATTCTTCTCTAAATGTAACATCATTACTCACCAACCTTGATGTTCTTATCATCTGCCCCTTAATTACTCCTTTACGCTGATGAAAGGGGTGACAACTGCTATAGTGTAATAATGAATTGGAGTAATTCTCCTTCCTGAAGATGTTACTCTCAAAACCTCCATTAACCTTTTCAATTGTCAAATCTAAGAAATTAATCCTCTCCTCATGCCATTGAAATGTAAATTTCAAAAATTCAGTTGTTCCATTCAAAAACTTAACAAAATCAATGGCCGACTGCTCATCCCCCTTCCACAAAATCAGGATGTCATCCAGAAATCTATTATACATCATTATGTTATCTGCATATTTTTTGGATGAAAAAATGTGTGTTCTCTCCCATGTCAATAAAACTGCATTTGCAAACACTGGGGCACATATTGCACCCATGGCAACTCCTGACACTTGCTGGAAAAGCTCATCCTCAAATAAAATGAAGTTGTTTTTCAACACAAGCTCCATCGAACTACGCAAAAAATTGGCTTTTGTCCCTTCTATCAAACCACTCTCAATCATAGCCTCATAAAACATTTCCAATCCCTGCTCATGTGGAATGACAGAAAATAAATTCACAACATTAATTGTGAGAAATCCAAACGTGGTGTTCCCTGTCTCCAGTTTCCTCAATCTGTCAAGACAATGCCATGAATCCCTCACAATATGCTGAGCCGCACTAACCATAGCCTTCACTGATACATCAATATATGCTGCCAGAGTTTCCGTTTTCGACCCCCTTGCCGAAACAATGGGTCTAAACTGCAGTTTGTCTGCTCCTTTGTGCACCTTTGGTATACCAAACAAGTTGGGCAATCTAGGAAACTCTACATGTAAAAAATTGTATTCTATCTCATTGATATATCCCTGAAATAGTACATCATGCAAATATACATCAATTTTATAATATGCTCTGTTGATCTCACCCCTTGAAACAGTAGCATATGTGTCATCACCATTCAAAATGGCCGAAATTTCTGAGATGTAGTCAGTGTTGGACATCACAACCATCCCCCCCCCCCCTTTGTCTGGCTTCATAAATCTATACTGTCCTGATTTTTTAAGACAATTCAACAATTCTCTTTCTTGTGGTGATAAGTTGTCATTTACAAAATTACATAACATGTTTACAGTGTTTCAATAGTGAATTTACAAATTTAAGATGGATTGATATATTTTTTTATGTTGTTTTGTAGCATTTAAACTATATGTTTTAGTGTAATTTATTGAGGTTAATATATATATATATATATATATACATTAATGTTTTATTAGGTGAATAGGGATATATTAATCAAGTTCTTTAATTAATTAATGAGTGGCAATGAGTTTTTAAGCAATGGAATTTGTTTGTGTGGGGTATATATTGGTGGGTAATGTTGTAATAAACAACTCTGAAGAAGCCAGATTGTTGGCGAAAGCGCTTAGTCGTGAACTGGATTTTGTAAAGTAAATATTCATAATAAACTTATGCTGCTTCTATGGTAAAGAAGTGACTTTTGTGTTAGTTTTCACAAACACTGCTACATTGGAAGTGAGATTGTGCTTTGCGGTGTTCCTTTTTCATCAGCATCGGCCCTTGTGGGTGGAATTTTTATATTTTATCTTCAGCATATGTCATACATTGACAGACTGAAATCCTATCACTATACTCTGGGTCTTACAGACTACTCATAGGTGACCTCTGCCTTGCATATAAAGCAATCTCAGATCCTGCTCTAATGGAAATGCTGCACATTCGTAACTTGCTCTGGATAACTCAGCCTAGTATGTGACATCAACAGGACTTGCTGGAGAGACAGATATGTCTCACAAAGGTTACCTCTCCTCTGGAACAAACTTCCAATTCAAGTGAAGCAGAGCCCCTCACTGACCCTATTTAAGCATAATTTGGATGTTTGGATGGGAAACCACAAATTCATGTGGAGAGTTTCACCTGTGTCCCTCTTAGACAGGGGCAGTAGTTGTTGAGTTAGTTCCACTTAATACCTTCATAGTCCTGGGAACAGGGGTTGTACTTGGCTAGGTTTGTAAGGGCCCTAGGGTCATTAGCCTAGTAACCTCATATGATCCTATAAGAAATAAGTCAATTACTTAAGGATGATCTTTTTACAATTCAGGGACTAGAACTTGAAAGCAACCCATGTACCCATATTTTTTACTTATTTCAGCAGTTATATATTCCAGTTACAGAAAATGATAACTACACATTGGGATATTTTAAGGTATGATAACATACTGGCTTCATAGTTATCTCAGTCCTGTGGGATCATTTACAGAAAGCGAAACAATGCTAAACAATTGTTGGTAAACACTCCATTCAAGGGATCAGTGTCTGTTTTAGAATGTAATCCCTGTGGTAGATGTTTATTTTGGTAAAATATATCACCCTGTACATGTTTTTTTTTTTGCCACAAAAATGAAACTGCACAAAGTATTTGATATAAGATCCAATATTAGGTGAAGTGCAATTGCTTATATTAATTTAGCAATGTGTGTCTGATTGTAAATCATTCTGTACTGGATGTACCAGTAGACAGTTTATATAAAGAACTGGCCTGCATCTGAGTAAAACCAAATGCAAGCAAAGCAGAAGTGCCTAATTATAAACACACACTAGTACATCACCAAGCATAATATACGTTTATTGGTATTGCACAAATTGTATTGAACTAGGTAGGGAATCTGTCATGTTGAAAATATTGTGCTTGGGAAGGAAAGATTTTGGATTTCTGCAACTGGTGTATTATTTCCAGTTGATTTAAATAAGATATTTATGATAAAAACATTTTGAAATTGACACACCCACCTACACACACATATATTTGCAATTGATATAGTTTGAGACAATTGCTTTATTTTTTGCTAATAGCTCATTGCATTATGTATCCTTTGGATTATTGAGCTATAGGAGTCATGTGACCTCTAAAGATGATATTTAAGCAGATGAGATACATGAATGTTAATCAAAAATGATGAAGCTAGAATAAATCAGAGAAATTTTGTTAATAATCATTGTATAAAGGTTTCTTTTCTTATTGAAACTTTTCATAAAGACCCTAACACTTTCTGAATTATCTCATGCTTATTTTGCAAACTTTTTGCTATTGTTTTATAATTTTACCAATTTTGAGCCACTGTAAATAGTATATATCGTTGCATTGTGTCTTTTCCATTGTTCTTGTATGTTCAAAAATTGTATCCATGATGTGCATATTATTGTTAAAATTATATTTTTCTTACTTCAATAAAAATATTTGATTAAAAAAATGATGAAGCTTTTTGTAAAATCTATCTGGAATTTGGCCCTATCCATACTTGCTGTAATGCTGAATCATTAATACATGTAAAAAAAAAATCTTTTCCACTCTTCTGTCCGCTGAATTTTATTGGTGTATATATTTGTCCATTGCAGCAAAGTTGAACTCTTCTGGTGATCATTGCACATTTGTGTTTTATATCTATATATATATAGTTGCTATGGGGACAACATGTGCCCCCACCTTTGCCAACTACATCATGTCATTCTGGGAAGAACACTATCCACTGGATTCAGCAAACTTCTGTGCAGGAATAGCCAATTCCTGCACGGAAAGGACTACATGGGAGCGGCACTGCAGTGCTCCATGCATAGGTAGGAAGGCACGATGCCGTGCTCTAATTCGTACATGGAAATGTGTACAATCGCAGGGGGTGTGTCTGAGAGCAGTGCTCTCACAAGATACATGCTCCATGCACACCAGAATTGCCATACAGCAATGTAAACCCCCTACAGGAGAGATCTCCAGAGAATGTCCAGATTCCTGCCATATATTGTATGGCCATGAAATAAATAAGTGGCCACTGCCAAAATAGTGGCATATCATTAAAGAATGAAGTTAGAAAATAATGACAGAACTAAGTTTTAGATGTCATACCCTTCAGAAAATTCATGCAAATTTAAAACCTGTTATTCTAACAACCATCTAAGTTCATAAGAGCAATATTTAAAAAGTGTCCATAATGTTTTTTTTTTCACATCGGCAGAAAAGTTTAAGCATAGCTGCATCAGTGTGCCCACTGCTTAGCTACGCTTAGGCCAGCTTAAATGGCCCAAGATGTTAAATAGCAATAGACAACCACCATAAGCAATAGTATAGTGATTCTAGCCCCACTGCAGCCCAATTTTATTTTGTATTTGAAATCACCACAAATATAATATTTTAGTATATTTATGTAGTAACTTATATTACCCAACCAGAGCAGTGTATTAGGGCCAGATGTGAGGTGTCAGTGTATTGAAGTTGTGAAACCCCCACATAAACATAGGTGTCCCATACATGCAGTCACACAAAATGTAATATGTCAGAAAAGCACATAGGGGAATGTTATGGAAGGTCAACATACATATATCATAAGCTGTGAATGAAACACACCATCATGATAGTCCAAAAAATGAAAGGTAAATAATGGCATGTTATGTTCAGCTCAGCTGAGGCAGTGTAAGCATTGCTGAAACATAAATGCTAAGCATGAAGTACTGTAGCTAAGTACATGTGCGCACTGGTAAGCTGTGCTCAGCACCTGACCCTTTAAGCACTGCTAACCTTAGCTAAGCAGGTTTGCCCGTAGCTTAGCTTAGCTCAGCATATTCAAAACTGTCCAATCATGGCAAAGGGTGGGAAATTGGACATATTTAAACCCCGCAGGCAGGAATACAGCTCATAACTGGTTACAGCTCCCCACTGTAGGCTGTATGGCAGGTGTTGAAAAGGGCATGCACTTTCGGGTGCTGTGCTGGGGCATACAGGAGTCTATGGTCATGGTAAGACTCCTGGTAAAAAAACATGATGTGAGATTGCTGAAGGACCAGTACCAGGGCTCCCAATATAAAGCAGGAGCCTGGAAAAGTCTCTCCCGTGATCTCACCAGTAACACTTGTATCCCTGGTATTGGTGAGCAGGTCCGGCACCACTAGGCTGACTTGAAATGGAGGAAGAGGAAGTTCTTGGAACAGTGGGTCCAAGAAGCAAGAGAGATGGGGAGATGTCCCAGCAGTGTGTAAGTATTCATAGCAATAACAGTTTACCAAAGTCCAGCCTATGTATGCGATGGATAGGGATGGATAGGTATGGATAAATGTTTCTCTATTTTCATTACAGTTCCAGCTGAGCAGGCTGTGAACCAGGAACCACATGGCAGCACTTTGCAAAGGCTATGTCGCGAGGCTGGTTAGTAACAATCCTGCTTGTAGTAGTCATACCAAATAAATATAAAGCAGTAAAATGTCACCTGGCAGTACAAAAATGTGTATGGTTTGTACTGAATAAACCAGACAATATGACAGTTATAGTCCCATATAGGTCATATTTAAATAAAAGTGTAACTGGCTGGCAATAAAGTTCTAAATCCGGGACTGGTTGGGTTTACTCTGGTATTGTATGGCCTCACATGTTGCATTCATACCATCCCCCGACATATTAGCTCTAGATCCAGACACTACTACAAACTTTTAAACAAACTCTTGAGGCTTATCACTGAGTATAAGCCTAGTCTTATACTCAGTGGTGATATTCACCCCAATCCAGGCCCATTCACCACCGATACAATTACCCTCTCGACCTGTAACCCAAGGCACAAAACTATAACCAGTAGACCAACTAACTCTCTCCTTGTCTGTCATCTTAATATTAGGAACATTAATAATAAGGTACATGAACTGCATGCCCTTCTGGCTGTCTACTCCCCTGATGTTCTCTGTCTATCTGAGACCTGGTTAAAACCTAACACTAGTGACAATGAAGTGCTACCACCCAGGTATAATATACATAGGCTGGATTGTGGCTGTACTCTAGAAATCTGAGTTGAATGTGACCATAGATGTTATTCAAACACCTCAGATCAATAACTCAGAGATTATTGCCACTAGATTGCAACTTAACAAAAGTAAAAGCATCAACATCATCTGTATGTATATTCCCCCAGGTAATAATGTAGCCACACTTGAAGACACGCTTCACTGGCTATCTTGTCACTACCCCCAAGAAACACTAATACTAGGAGACTTTAACATCGACTGGGGCTTTTGTTCCAAAGAATCCCCTTCTAACCACATCAACTTGCATGCATTTACACAAACCATTACCACCCCTACCAGGCTAGGTAAACCCAACCAAAAAGATAGCATACTCGACTGGGTACTCGTAAATAGTAACTCCAAACTGCACACTGCTTGTACCCTCCCCAATGACCTAAGTGATGATCTTCTCACTTACATAGTTAAGGATAAAGCCATTACCCCACAACAACCCCTACTCAGAAAAGTCAGGAGTGAAAGAAACTTTGACCCTGACAAATTCCAACTGGAACTTAGCTCTTGTAATTGGTCCATGCTAAAACATCTACCCTTAGAGGAGGCAGTTGCCTATTTTAACAACAAATTTCTTAGAATTCTTGATCTACATGCACTTGCCTGCTCAAAACGTACAAAAGCAAGAACTGCACCATGGCTATCTAAAGAGACAAGACTAAAAATTACCAGTAGAAACAAACTATGGGCTCAATGGCATTCCACAAAAGACTCCCATGATCATATAGGTATGCTAGGAATGAAACAAAAAAATTTACTTTACAGCACAAAAAACAATACTACTGTAATTTACAGACAACCAACGAGGACAGTCCTCAGAAGTTCTGGGCAGGGCTGAACAATCTACTTCACCCTGGTAAAACATCTACACCTATCCCTGCTGCCACCATTGATAAATCCCCAGAGGAGGTCTCTGACAGTTTTAACCATTTTTTACTGAAACAATTCAAGCCCTAGCTAGACAATTACCTTCTAGCTCCCCTGCCCCTGATACTTCTACTTCTAAAAACTGACTCTCTTTCTCCTTCCAACTAGTGTCCACATCACTTATCTGTAACTTGATCAAAAAATTAAAACCTACCACACTCTCTGCTGACCAACTCCCCGCTGAGTACCTGCAAGAATCAGCTGATGCCCTTGCCTATCCAATATCAATACTAATCAATCATACCATAGCAGAAGCTAACATTCCCACCATCTGGAAAACATTCTACGTAATCCCACTACATAAAGGAGGCTTCTCTATGGAATTCTCAAATTATAGACCCATAGCTATACTTTCTCCACTTGTAAAGATTATGGAAAAATGTATACAAAAACAATTTATGCACCACCAAATCCAAAATCACCTAATGTCGGATACCCAGCATGGTTTTCGTCCATACCAAAGCACAACCTCAGCGTTAATGGCTTTTACCAATACCATAAACAATAACCGTAACAATAATCACATATCCTCTGCCCTATTCTTGGATCTTTCCAAGGCATTTGACATGGTTGATCACCAACTTCTGGTTCACACCTTGCAAACTTTCCACCTTGATACTAAAGCCCTTCTTTGGTTTACATCCTACCTTAATGGAAGACAACAGGCTGTCCTATGGCAGAACAAGCTCTCTAATCTATTACCAAACACCCTTGGAGTACCACAAGGCTCCATATTAGGGCCCCTACTGTTTTCCATCTTTATTAATGACTTGTATACAGTCATACCAAACATCAATATATATATAATATAAGCTGTATCCAATATGCTGATGACTCCACCCTAATTTGCTCAGCTACTTCTCCCACAGACCTGAGGGTTGCTACCCAGTCCACCTTTAATACCATAAAAAATTGGCTCTCTGAATGTAGATTGTTATTAAATCCCAAAAAACTAGAATGCTGTTATTCTCTGCAACTCATAGGTCTGCCGCCTTCACCTTTTCCATAAATGCAAAAGATGGGGCAATAATTTCCCCTGACCCTTCTACAAAATGACTAGGTGTCATTATTGACAATAACCTAAAGTTTGACCTATATGTAAATCAAGCAATCAAGAACATCAATAAAAAACTTGGGTCACTACATAGAATAAAAGCCTTCCTAACCCCTCCAGCTAAGATGGCTATAGCTCGCTCTCATCTACTCTTAACACTTTTGTACGCCTCCTCCCTTCTCTCCAATCTAAACAAATCTGTACTAAATAGACTGTCAACCTGTTATAATCATATTGCCAGGTTTGCCACTGGAATGCCTTTTAAAACACACCACTGCATCAACCTAAAACAGCTTGGGTGGCTAGAACTTCCCAGTCTCATCCAATATAACCTGCTGATCATGGCTAACAAAATCCTCTATAACCCAGATAACACACCAGCCCTTCAAAATATTATCACCCCCCACAACAATCCAAGACTGCTTCAATCCTCGAACAAACTTTTAATTCAGACAATCAAAATCAGCAACGCCTCTGGAGATGCCCTCTTTGCTAACGCTGCAGGCAGAGCCTGGAACTTACTTCCAGGTTATATTACTTTGCTCTCCTCCCTAGGACAATTTAAAACAAAACTCAAACAACATATGGCATTTAACTGGCTTTGCCACTGCAACAAGCCCGGTTAACTCTCAACATGAATGTGAATAACCCAACTAACTATTTTTTGTTAATTTTCTCCTGACTATAACCAGGTGTATCTCATGTCTGCCTATGTATTCTTTGGTAATACTACTTATGTACTCTTGTTTTACTTGTATTATTGTATCTGATAACTTGGAGCTTATCTCCCCGGGCCTCCACTGAAAATGGACATGGCTCCAGTTGGACTATCCCGGTCAACAAATGTAAAATAAAATAAAAATAAAATACATAAAATTCACGAAGATCCAATATCTGAATACTAATGTTGTGTTAACCACTGTTTCTCACACTGTGCTACATAAAAATATGTCTGGAATATCTATATAAGAATGTTGTAATTACAAGGTGAGATTGTACAACCAAGAGAGACTTAGATAGAAAACACTGAAGAAAGCAACAGCAGTTTTTTAATAGCTCACTCTGCTGATATACAGATTGTTGCATTTTTAGCAGACACAGCCATGGTTCAAATCCCGGGAGTAGTAGCAAGCTGTATGCATAATTTTAACTAGGATTTTGGGAATATGCATAGAAACAGTCAGGTAGTGTTGACAAACATCCCCCCCACAGGTCTTTCAGGTAAGAAAACTGTAACTGCCTGGCAATAAAGTTATAAATCCTAGACTGGTTGTGTTTACTCTGGAATTGTATGGCTTGACATGTTGCATTCACCAAGGTCTGATATCTGAATAGTAATCTTGTGTCAACCACTGTTACCCACACTGTGCTACATAAAAATATGTCTAGGAATGTCTGTATAAGACCGATGTAATTACAAGGTCAGATTGTACAACCAAGAGAGACTTAGACAGAAAACACAAAAGAAACAAGCACCAGTTTCTCAGTCACTCACTCTGATAAAACACAAATTGTTGCATTTTTAGCAGACATAGCCATGGTTCAAATCCCGGGAGTGGTAGTAAGCTGTATGCATAATAATCTTCACTAGGAATCTGGGACAATGTGTAGAAACAGTCAGGTAGTGTTAACAATCATTACCCAACAGGTCTACCAGGTAAGAGAAGTAGACTGTAGCTATAGGATGCTTGAAGTATACACTGTGTACAAACATACCACTGTCCAAACCAAGGCCATAGAGTATTGTAGTAATACATGTAGAGTAATGATTAGACCAATGATCATTAAAGTTGTGAGTACTGCAAGGATATACAAGTTGTTAAATGACATCTCTCTCCTCCCCACCATATCTGCAACAATAATCTGAACACACAAATCAAGGGGTATGTTTTACCAAACCTATTGTTGGTACATATGTCGTATTATTCAACAAATATTAAAATGCGTTTCTATTAATGTTCCATGTTGAAATACCATCATTGGTGGCCTGTTGCTATCAATGTAACCTGGATGTCGTTGCAATGGCCACTATAGTTACATATATGCATGTGTTTTATTTGCTATGCAACTGTTCAAAATCTGTTGTTTTGGGTTAATGGGAATATCTATGCATGCTGTTATAACTATTCCTGGATTGTGTTGACTATTACCAACCCACAAATGTTCTAAAACTCCAACACCATAGCATGTTTGGGAAGACCGGTCCCAGCAGACCCACCTCTCCCACCTCATTTGGCTGTGGCACCATGCCCCAGTATGTCTAGGACCCACTCTCGGACCTCCTCATCTGCTGGTGCTGCACCATCTTTGGTTGGAACCACCTCAAGTGATGGGGCTCGCCCCCCCCCCTGGAGTGAGCGTGGACAGGATACCATCACCCGAAGCCAGGTCCGGGGACTGGTGTGTAGCGAGCTCTGAAAGGAGTTTGGAGATCTGCTGCACCAGCTTGAGGGCCACAAGGTGCAGTTAGAGGGTCAGCCTGCCCCTTCTGCTCAGCCCCCAGCACAGCCACCTTTGGGGCCAGGAAGGAGCAATGGTGACTGCCCATGGGTGAGGACCTCAGTCCCACTGTTTCCATTTGGAGGCTCATAGGCTTCCGATTTCCAAACGGCCCTCCCCGTCCAAGATGTTTACCTCCCACATGTGTCATATACCACCCCTGTATGCTGTCTTGTCTGTCTTCCTACTCAACCTACCTCCCCAAATATACCTACTATCCTTCCCCAACATCCCACTCTCACCTTAAAAAAAAAGGGCAATCTGTTCCCTAAAAAAAATCTCACCCCATGCATAGCTGATCATTTCACACACATGTCTACTGGACACATAATCGGCTTCACAACACATTATTGTTGTCGTCACCCCTCTCTCAGGGGTTTGAGTGTCCAAATATACCCCAAATTCAGTATATATAAGAAAAAAATTAAAAAAAACTTTTCTTACACTGTTTAAGGATACCGATGAAAAAATAAATTCAAGAAAGGTAAAACCTTCGGTAATCCAACACATCAAAATTCCAGAAAAATATAAATAAAATGAACGATGTTTATTCCAAAAAGGAGAGCCAGTAAAATAATAAAATTCAGGTCCTTTAAAGTCCGATAAGCACTTTCGGCAATATGCCTTCTTCAGATCGTAAAACTAGGACTGGTGTTTTTACTTTTAAAAAGATGTACATCCAATAGATTTCAAACTTCCAAAGGGCTATTTGCATCTGATCAATCATGCGTATTTACAACTTTAGTATGATAAATGTTTGCCCATTTACAAAGATGACTGGTTCTTGTTTGTGTTGTTTGATTTGATGGAAAACAGGACAGAATTTGTCATGCTAAAATTGAGAGCCTTTATGATTGCCTGTAAGCAAAATGTTCTTTGAGATCTATATGTACGATATACATCATATGAAAGCAAGAAATATATTACTAATGAAAAGGTTGATATACGCTGTTACACATATTTCATTTAGTCCAAAATGAGTCGTGAGATCCACTTTATGTGAAGGAAGGAATATATAGTAAATGAGAAGGCTTATTTGCCTCACTAGATAACTCATTTGTATAATGCGAATTGATTGGCAGGCTAAGGGGGTTTGCCACCTTACAAAAATTGAATTGGTTCATTAGTATGTAAATTAGAAAGTGTGGGACTGGTGGAATGAATGCTTATGCTATCCTATGAATTTGTGATTGGTTAGTAGCAGCAATAAATTATGCATTGTAAAACAGCCCTGTCCCAATACAGGATTGCATTTGCATCAATTTGAAGAGACATGATAGGTTAAAAGAGAAAGCTTACTCTTTTGTCAGGAAATTATTGGTCTTCTTTTGTGACTTTTGATTCGGCGGAATTTACGACTGAATTTATCATACTAAAGTTATAAATACGCATGATTGGTCAGATGCAAATATCCCTTTGTAAGTTTGCACAGCCTCACCTCAGGCTTTGTCCCTACTGAACTGTGCATTGCTACAGTCACACCTCCCCACAAACGAGGTGTATCTACAGACCCAGGGAAATACTGCCCAAACTGCCTGACAAGTCTGTTATGTGAAGCTATGGAATGCATCATCATGCACCTAATAAATAGGGATATGGGAATCTGCAGACTCAGGATCCCACACAGTTTACCTTTGTGAAGAGTAGGTCATACCTGCTCATTCAACCTGGTCAACCTCTTGCCGTCTGTCACCTGAGCTGTGGATGAAGGCAAGGTGACACCTACAGCCTACATTGATTTTGCCAAAACCTTTGATAACATTCTCCACTCACTAAGCTCAGCATCGACCCCTATATCACTAGGTGGGAACAGAGGCACAAACACATACTGCTGTCATGCATTGAGACAGTTGCAGATGTCATTGGGTTTGTTGTAACATCCTTTATGAGGAATATGACATTGGTAATAACAATAAATGTATTTACTGACTACATTCCCCAGAGTCCACAACTGATTTAATAAGGACACCAACTGTCTGGTGAACACATAAAATATGATAGGCAGACATGTGGCTAGTCTGTGGACACCATGTCAGTGGAGAGGTATCACTGTGAGTTGTGCTGTCACACACTAAATGCATGTTCACACAAACCCTGTCAATCTATTAATCTATCATGTGTATTACAGCACTGATGACATAGAATCTGTTAACAAATCTGGGGATATGTCCCCCATGTTGGTTGCCTGTCTCCACATATCCTGTCCTGTGGTGTATTGCCACCCACTTTATGTGAATATGTAGACCACCACCTCTGTAATGTCCCTCACACAGTCAGGGAAATGGGGCAAGGCCCACATTAAGGAATGTCCCATATGTCGGAACTAGCAGCAGTGTCCGGGCCCACAGCACAATACAGTGTGGGCACCTACATAGTGGTATGGCTGTAGCAATACCTGACATCTGCACATCTGTACAGAGGACAGACAGAAAGTAGATAGCCAACAGGTTATGCATTAGGATGAATGTATTGAAAGATACACATCTGAAACAGAAAGGTATGCCATTACAACATGACAGCAGTCCCCAATAACATGTCCAAAGAGCATAGTAGTTTACAGTTAATATCAACATATCAGATCAATATCCACTAGGAGATACATACAAACATACAGCTCAAACACATAGAACAAGATACACAGTATCAGAGTCCAGCTTTGCATGCAGGGGTGTATGGTTTCAGTTCAACAATCTGCAATCCACTCCTACTTGAAAAAGCACTGTTAAAAGTCCTAACGTAATGATACCATATGCATTAAACTATTTCTGTCAACGAGTGCACTGTAGCTGCTGTAACATGCAAGTGTGACTGAATATAACTTGGGATACAACCAATGTATGAAAAAATTCCAAAGAGAGCAGATTGTGGCACTAGCCATGTATATCCAGGTGTCCCACACAGTATACTCACACCCCTTGCTACTATAATGACAGCACATAGAAGCATATTATGTACAGGGAATTAAGTACACTTATTAAAGATGTCATTACCCTGCCATTTTATCAGACTGGATTGTGATCACTGGTTACCAAGGCTGATCTATGCTTAGCAGGTGTAACCATTGCTTAAATGTAAATCCTAAGCAGATTTGCACAGTGGTAAGCGAAGCCTACATGGTGTAAACGCCTATTTGTTTAACTGTACATTAGCACAGCTTACCGTTGGGCAAACCTGCGCAAACCCGCTCAAAGCTGCTTAAAACTGCCTTAACTACTCTGTATCCAGCAGTCCTTGTTCTGCCCAGCAACAAAATAATCAGCCCTTCGAAGTCTTGAACCCAGGACACTGCACACCATAGCAAGTTACCACTAAGCCATCTGAGTTGTAAAGTGCTGGGATGATTTCTTCAACATATCATGCAAAACAGTCAGTCTGCCATAGGGAAAGTACAATGTTGAAGCATTAAACATTCACAAGAGATACACACACACACACACACACACATATGTATATATATATATATATATATATATATATATATATATATATATATATATATATATATATACAAATATATAAATATATAAATGCTTATAGATATATATATATAAAGAGAGTATATATAGAGAGTGCACAGGATATCTAACAGGCATCATTCCTACAGTTGCCACCTTCTTCAATGGCCAGAGTCTCTGATTCTTTCCTAGAAATGAGAATTATTGCATTAGAACATATACCCACACTCAATGCAAAGGACACCTTTTGCATAAATATAAATGTTTATTTGTGTACAATTTACATTGTGTGACATTTCCTATAGCATGTAGATGCTTGAAATACAAAATAACTGATTAATGCAACTGTCAAAGTAAACATATGATACAGTAGGTTCATAGGTTTATAGATTACTACTATGCTAACTGCCTTTGTGGGCCATTTGAAGCCTAGCCAATTACCCCATGTGAGAATCAAATCCTGCACCTTATGTCTGTAAGGTAAACACCTTAACCATTACACCAACCTCCCACTAATACATTTTCAAGAAAGAGTAATACACTGCAGTCAACTTATAATAATAATAATTAGTGCAGTACTTGACTGATGCAACCATAGAATTCATAGGTTAGTACTAGGCTAACTGCTCTTGTGAGTCATTTTAAGCCTAAGAACGAAACACAAGTAGCTCAAGCCAAAGAACACAACACCACAGCAAAAGGATGCAGGAACCGAAGTAAATGTTCAAAATCTTCTTTATTCCACTAATGCACAAGCCAGTAACGGCCCCAAACGACCAAACAGAAAATAAAAGTTGAGCATGCTTTCTCTTTGTTAGATATAAAGCTTCCTCAGAACAATCATACTAAAACACTACCCGTTTTTTATATAAAATTTTAATTTTAAGCCTAGCTAATTATCCCTTGTGAGACTCAACACTGCACCTTGTGTTTGTAAGGCAAACACCTTAACAATTAGGCCACCCTCCCACTACCAGTAATCCACACAATATAAGATACTCTGCTATCTTGGCCAAAGCCTTCAAGTAGTACAACAGCAAAAACTCACACATACCTTGAAAACAAGAATCAACACTTAAGTACAGATTTAGTTCAACTGCCTCCAATTATACTCTGTAGGTAACCTCCTAGGGGTAAAAATAACAAGTGTTGTAATGTAAATGGATCCTTTACATAACAATGCTTAACTTCAAACTGTACTATCACACTGACAAACAGAACTGTGTGCAAAACAGTAAGCTCTAACCCACAAATGTCCCCTTGGTGAAATGTATGAACATGTACAGCCACATACCTTTATGTTTCTGAATAGTAATGTCACTCACATGTTCTAACAGCCTAGGTTGGAGGCATTTAATACCCATCCCCCATAAAATATCTTACAAGGGCATATAACAGTGTTCTCTGTACACTGTCCTCTTGACTGTACATGGTCACATATATTGCCCAGCTGTAGCCCTCATATATATGGCCCATACCCCCAACATGTGTGGGAGTCTACACCATCACTGGAATGATAGCAGGGATGTCAGCACTAAATAATGATCGATCATATACCTATCAACTTCTTACTGCAGGACATCTGGACAAAGCCTGGTATTGAAGTGGAGGACAGAGGCCACAACACAGAGCCATAGTTGAAATATTGCTGTAATACACTGTGAAAGTTGTTGGTGTTACAGGATTGGTTGCAACATACCCTTTCTGAGGAATATGATGTCAGAAACACAAATGGATGTTGTCATGTACTGATAGCAAGCAACAGGAACAATGCCACTGATTTGTCAAGGACAACACCTGTGTGGGGAACAGACAAAACATAACAGCCAAGCCTCTGGCCATCATGTGGATAGCCCAACAGTTGAGAGCTATGCAAACAGGCTGCATTCCATGTAAAATTAGCATGTACACACAAACCCTGTAAAACTAGCAGAATTCAAAGCATATAACACAATACTCACACTCTGCCCTAGGTCTGGAACCTTATACAAACATGTAGTTGGCCTGTATCCACAAGTCTTGTTGTAAGAGATATTCCTACCTGCTGTCTGTAACATTGTTGCCCCCACAAATGAATGATGTCCTCCATACAGGCAAAATAAAGAGACAATGCCCACATGATGTAGTCATTTACAGTAGTGGGTTGCTATGACACTGGCTATTGGAAGAACTACACAGCTGCCTGTATGCAATTAGCAAGTGGGAAATACCAATTGGTGCAGAGGCCATCACCTGTTCAGGAGCATTACCTACAAAAGCCACGCTGCAACCTATTCTAACCAGCTCGTTTGCTGTAGTGGAGAGAGAGAGGAAAAAAGAAAAAAAAAAAAGAAGAAACAAACATAATACTAAAAAAAAAAAAAAAACAAACAAAAAAGGAACACATCAACAGGAACACAGAAGAGAGCATAATAATACAACAGGTATGTGAAACATGTAAGCATGTAATTGAATGTAGTACTCAGTCTGTAATAATGGGAAAGATGAATCTGAAAGATTTATATGTGCCATTAAGACTTGCTGTAATGATGTCCTGCTGATTGACTGCTATGGACATAGCATCTGTCTCTGTCTGCAGTGGGCCATACCTGTCAACTGTACAGATCTTCACAGAATGTCAAGATTTACCCATCATAGTGTTTGGTCTGTTCCTCCTAACATCTATATTAGTCTGCCAAATAGCTGGAGATGGAAGTCATTAAGTAATGACAAACACTTGAGATCCAGACCCTACCACCGGCAGAACAGTCATGGTAATGCAAAATGTATTATGCTACAAACTTCATAGGTTTGTAACAGGCATATTTAAGATCTGCCCCTATATATCCCCCACCCTAATGTTAGGCTTTGTCCACATGTGATGCTCCAAGAGGTGGATAGGTCAGGTCACAGCTGAGGAGCCTGACTCACCCTGGGAAAGGACAGCTCACATATGTAAACCACTACAGTGTCTGTCAAAGAGTGGTGACTGTGCCACTGCTAAGACAGTTAATGGGATGTTGCTCATATCCATATGTTACCTGTGAAAATATGTATTATACATGTTTGTATTGTAAATCTGAGATACCTATATAGGGCGTATGCATAGTAAAGTACTGTTGCAGATGTGTGCATTAAGTTGCATGTGATATATTGAATTAATAACATTCAACTCTACAGTGTTCTGAGGGACAATATTTACATTTGTGACTGATATCTGTATTCACATACACATATACTTATGTCAGCTATATTAATACGTTATCAATATTGACTTCCCATTTGTCACCCATTGATGTGGACCATTGCCCAGAAGTCCTGGTATAATAGAATGAGACGTATGATTGAGCTGCAAGACTTTATATGCAGTATGCCGTACTGATATAGAACACAAATGTATACTAGGTATCCCCTGAGCACGTGTATGTATACGTATGTTCATCTAAAGGGCAAAAAAGCAATAACATGGGTCACAAGCAGTCTGGAAAATAGATTGTGCATGTTGCACATGTGTATAATATCAGTGTCACTGCATACAACAAAATAAAATGTGTACAGCTACTGACTGTTGGATTGCCATGACACTGATATGAGTACTACAGTAGGCATGATTATCAGTTAGTAATCAGAGATGTATAAAGCTGTGTTATGACCCACTGTCCATGCCTACCACTAACAGCTATATCAACACCCATATGCACAGCATATCCTAAGTGTACACACCCCTGTTGGAATGCCAGGTTTGTGTGCTGTATGGCAATGAGACCACAGAAAGTCATTTCAAAATGTTTCTCACCTTAAAAGTGACCCATAACCTGTACAATTCCATTGAAAAGGAAACAAAGCTGTTTCATGGAAGGTGAGCAGCCATTGCCAATTGAAGATGTGACAAGATGTTAGAGTACAAACCAAGACAAATGGATGCTGTAATCATCTCAGCAGGTGTTTACACAACATATCAGTTTAAGGGTGTGCACACACATTCACCTGGCTCACTCTAATGAATATTATTTCCCATATCTGTCCACAGGTCAGATTGCTATGTTCTCTATTGAACTGGGCAGGTTATAAGTCTAATTATAGGTGGGGATTGTGTTGACATGAGCTTTGGTGGGGTCATGTTGCAATTGTACAACTACCAGGCATTGTAACAGGGGTGTGCACACTTTCTATCCACTGTAGTTATATAGAATCAGCAGTAACTGACCTGTACAACCAGCCTCCACTAACGATAGAGTAATCCCCCATGGTGGACAGCAGCAATACACAAAGCACATAATAGGTTGCTATAGTGGCTGTACAGGGACACATAGGTGCAGATGACAACTTGGAAGCAAGTCCACCTCTATCTGAGTAAGCATGTAGCTTCACAGGTGACTTCCTGTAAGGCTGACTATGACTATAAATGTGACATATCCACACCACCAAGGCCAGTTGCAACAATGTCTCCACATATGTAGTCAGTCTCAGAGGCAGTAACACAATTCAACCTGTACTGGGGGTACAGCACACCTCATACACACATGCCATGGTTACAGGCAACCTGCATCAGACAGGTTAGGTGGGAACAGTGCCACCCTGTCCACAACATTTGTACAGGGGGATATGCACATAATCCACACCCCTGCCTGCATCAACGGTCAGAATGTACATAATACCGACTGATGGCAACAATAGAAAGTCTCCATGGGGAATGAGAACATCACAGTCTGCCTCCTACATGAACCCAGGCATGTGCTCACAGCTCCATCACACACTACAGTCAAACACAGACTTGCCACCATCCACACACCATCCATATGGAAGATGGCCACTGTCATCCCTCTACACAGAAATGAATGGAGATTAGTGGATTATGCCATTAAGTGCCCAAAATTGGGGGAACTAGACAGGTCAAGGCCAGGAGTGTAATGCAAGATGTCACAGCCATGATAGCTTACAGTGTTATGGTATAGTCTGGGTGAGTTGCAAGTTAATATCCACTGTTGTGCAAGTGGGCAACCGTATCATGTCCTGTGACCATTTATCTTGTTTATGTCTTCCAGGTGATATGCAAAATACATGGCTCCCTGCCTTCACTGACATGGAGAATGAGACCATTATACAACATCTCATACAATATTACAGAGCCTTATTCACCCACAGAGCCCAGGATCTGCAGGAGAGGACCACCCTGTGGAACGAGCTCGTCCACAGGGTCAATGATGTCGGCATGCACAGCCAAAACTATGAGCAGGTGCAGCATCATTGCACAGACATCATCTGCCACACCCATCAGCATGCTGCTGCCATTGCAAGGGACCAGCTAGCCACAGATGGGGGTCAGGCCATCCAGCCTCCACTGACACATGCTGAGGAGCTCCTCACCAGCCTTGGGGCACCTGCCTGCCAGACACGCCAACAAGATGAAGACAGCATTGTGCAGGTGGGTGCTACCCACACAATGGATGAGGAGCGTGCAGGTAAGGGCCCAGTGCACATTTCTAGAACACTGTTGCTTATCCATTTGTATCTGTAAAGTAGCTACATGCATATGTCAGATAGGATAGTCTGTTGCTGGAGTGCAGTAATGCACAGATGTGCATAATCCATAGTATTGGGGTTTGTACTGTTGATGTGCTGATATGCTGCTTCCTCCCTGTACCCATGCCACAGGTGTGGCTACTGACATTACTTCTCTCTCACAACTATTTGGGTCCCTCTGGTATGCAACTGGGACAGCAGTCTGTAGCTGGTGAGTATGGAGTTATGTTCAGGTTTGCCAATACACTGGCCATGTTAAGGCCATGTTATTTGCCATGCACACATTTAACACACATACCAATAATGCATGCTGTACATGTTCATTTATGTTGTTATTAACTGCACTGCATCACTGTGGTCACCATGGTGGCATATCTGAAGGGTATGTGTGTGTCCTGCAGTATACCTCACAACCTGTCAGTGCCAGATGTGTGGCCAGAGATAAACAAAATGATGGGACAGATGGCCTACAGTAGGGACATGTATTAAACATTACCCTTATACAATGGATACAACAGTGTATAAACCACTATTACAATGGCAACTGTTCCTGATATATGCAACGGCAGACCACAATAACACATTCCATATCTTTTACAACCTGTAATGTGATTCTAACATGAGCAATGAATGCGCAATATGGAAACCTATGTTATGGAAGCATATGCGTGCACACTCTCCAAATAACATATTGTGGAGGCAGCTTGTGATATACTGACAGCATTCACTCTTCTTGAGTACACCCCTGCCATCAAGTACAGGGCCTCAATGTCACACCAAGTAATGGTCTGCTGTCCAAGAAGTATGTCCATGACATTTTCCCAGTTGCCTGCAACACAGGCAGCCATGGCTTGCACACATCTTACAAACCATGAAATGGATCCCATATCTGAGAGGTAGCAGTCAGGTGTGGGAAAAGTAACCTTACCTCACCATAGCATATACCATGACAAACAGTGCAGACAGTCATCTATGGGTGTATGCAATATGTGACAACAGTGATTTAGAAAATAAACACATGCCCATCCAAACTAGATGACAAAACATGTTCCAAACGGCTCATGGAGGCTGCCCAGAGACATGTATAAACACTAAGGGAGTTGTAGGAATGTCTACCAAGTACTGCCTTTGCAGTACCTGTGTCTACAATTGCCTGGATTCAGCATAAGTGGGCCTATGGGTTAGGGTAATCCGATGGAAGATTTGTCCCACATGAGATGTCATCCAGGGCTCTGTACAGGTAGCATAAGCATAACATCAAGCCTCCCAAAGGCATGTGTTACAATGTGTGATGGTGTCATGAGACCAAGTCTCAAACCTACAGACAGTATCCATAAAGATACATGTTGTGCACAAGCAACACCTCACTCCACCTCAGGGCCACCATCCCCAACATTCAGCTTACTGGTGCCAGTGTACACCTTTAGGGTTGCTGTCCATTAGCTGGCAGTAGGCTGTAGAAATGGTGGTTGCAATTTGGAACATTGCAAAATAACAATTGTGTGTGGCCCATAGTTGTCAGGCATCTGCAATAAGGCTGAAAATGGGGAGGGGTGTCAGCTTGGAACACAACAGTGAACTGAAGCATACATCCAGTGCTAGCTAAAAATGGCTGCATCTGAACACAGTCAAGGATATGAATTGTGCCAGACATAACCCAGACTCTACAGCAATAGTGAAGCCACTGTGTGACCCCCAAGGGCTGTGCACATGAGCTGACCTTGCAATCTGGCAGAGTTGCAGGACCTTTGTAGGACATACAGACCACATAATGCCAAGTAAAGAAGGGCCATGCTAGTATACCCCTTACAGAAAAAGTGACTGCTGTAGTTCACTTAACAGGTGCTTCAACAAACCATTGTGTTATGGATGTGCACACTTATGCAATCCACATATTGTATGCATCTCATTCAGCATCTCCGTGACTAACACATTTGTTTGATACTACATTGGACTGCACAGGTCATATGTCACATATCAGGTTTGTGTAATGTTAACAAATGCAGTATTGTGGCTCATTGTATATCAGAGAAGAGGCTGGCATGTCAACAAGGGTGTGTACATGCCTCATAGCCACATTAAGCTTTGAAGGTTGTCGGTATAACTGGATATTATTGCACATATATGCACTGCTGATGATGAAATCTGCAAATCAAAGGTCAGGCATATACTATTGACATCAGTCCTCATATCATCCCAGTTATGTGTCAGACAAACACATAGGAGTTGTGAACAACAGAGCAAACATGACTACCAGAAATCTACACATTCAGCAATGGTCTGTACACATGTGAGGTATGGTGCACAGTACATGCCAGTGTGCTGTACAGGTGCACAGCAATAATGTGTACATGGGTGCAATGTGTTCCAGGGGAAGGGGCATCCCCTACTAACACAACTCATGCATCATAGAGATGTGTAATGTTGGTAACAAGGATTACAAATGGCTGCAGTGCATGCTGTTGAGTGCCATATGTCAAGCATGTTGACTGTTGGGTAATGTGAGGTCTGTGTAATATCTTTGTGCCACCTCACCTGTAAGTGTGTGTGTGTGTGTGTGTGTGTGTGTGTGTGTGTGTGTGTGTGTGTGTGTGTGTGTGTATGTGTGTCTGTGTAGAAGTAAACCATAATGTACAGGTCTTAATTTACATTTCTTGTCTGCCCCTCACAGGTGCGGAGGTGGGTCAGGGTCCCTCCTGCAGGCAAACTGATGTTAGTCTCCATACAGACTCTAACAATGATGATAATCATAGTGAGGCACAGGCAAGGTTGTCAGGGGCTGAATCCGTGCCATTGGTTGGCATCCCACTTTTATCCACCCCATCCCTGCACACAGTCACAATGCCCACACATACCCCATCACCAGTGGTCATAGATGAGGGACAGCTGGAGTGTGGTGGCATGGGACAGGAAAATGTGGTGACTATGGCAAGTGCATCTGCACACAGCAGCTATAGCCCGATGACTGGAAAGGTCCCACACAAGCAGATGTACAGGGATGCTCATAGGAGGGCTGCTGGCCATCATGCCCCTGGCAGAAATGTCACAGCACTTGTCACCAGACACATGTTTTGGGCCATCATGGAGGCACAGGCATGTATGGAATATTACACCAGGGACAGACTGAGGTTCCAGAGGGCTACACTTCCTGCTGTACATGACGACATCCGTGTTCATGAAAATGCCCACCATTATTTTGCAGAGGTCATGGATAGACAGTTGTGTGAGATGGTGGGAATCCTCGACTGTGTGGTATCTGTGGTAGAGCATGTTGTGGGATTAGGGCATCGGCCACATGGACTTAGGTCAGGAAACACCAACAGGTGGGGGTCTATGTGGACGTGCAACATCTCATGGCTGCTCCCGTAGTGGCAGTACCAGCACCAGCACTGAAGGAGGGGTGCTGTCCACACCACAACACAGCAGGCCACATGCATGTGGTCCTGGCCAGTTCCAACTGGGACGCAGATCCAATGGACAATTGTCATCATCAGGGGAGAGTACCATATTTTTGCCTTTGTCTGGTAGTGCCTGTCCAACCCCTGGGAGGTGCAGTTCCAGTGTCCGTGGCCAGACACGGTGAGCTGTACACCCTGCCATGTACGGTCCACAGCTGTCCAACATACCCCTGTATAGGAGGGCAGTCACATGGCAGAACTGTGTGCCTATACACACACACACACACACACACACACACACACACGCACACACACACACAGACACACACACACACACACACACACACACACACACACACACACACACACACACACACACACACACGCACACACACACACAGACGCACACACACATATCACCAACACAGCTAGGGCACTTCCATACCTACACACACTTCACATCTGCACAGGCCATTTAATAAAGAACCCTCTGACCCACACACATGATGTCAACCAAGTGTCTCAGCCTAGGCCTCTGACAAACGCGCACCACACCCTGTGCATATGATGATACCTGTGCCACATCCCTATCATCCATACCATCGATGCAGAGACATGGTAACATGGTTCTGATGCACAGGGTGAATGTACTAATGTTTACCAATGTACTGCTGTTTAACATGTTGTCAGCTGGAATGTTTAATGCTTACACATCAGGGTGTTTAGCTGTCCAGCCATGATGCATTACAGCTGCTATTAATACTGACTGATTGTGGTCTCTGTAATGTATTCTGTTTGTGTTCTAGGTGTCTGTGTGTCAGGAGGATGTTTGTCTGCTCTCCTTTCCTACAAGGGTTGTGCCACTGTGGTGACATATTGACTGTGTCATATCCCAAGTACAGCTGAACACAAGTAACAGGTCTGTATAACAGTTACTGCATGTGCCACACAGCTTATAGGTCTGAGGGGTGTATACAGGTGAGTGCATGGTGGCAGATGTAAGCAGATCTTCTACAGTGGACAATGGTAAGTGAACTGGGTGGCACACACCAGATGTTTGTGAATAACACACACACACAGAGGCTTTTGTGTTGATGCAATACACAGAGAATACTGTTCACATGGATGTACTTCATTTTGCAGAGAACTTATTTTGGCCTATGTAAGTCCACAAAGACCAAATTGCCAAAACATCACATCAGTAAATAATGAGTCCGCCAGATTTAATGCCAGTGAAAATGGTACTGGAAGGGTGTATGTCCCTTTCCCCAATGTAGTGCAATCCTGGCGGTGGTATACATAGGTGTGCTGTGTGGAGGGCACAGCCCTCCACTTCGGAGGGTGTGGGTGGCATAGAACCACACATAGCGTGATTAACAACTACTTAACCTCTTAACATGAACTGTACAGTATAACAGCACAGTAAGTGGAAGGATACACACAACAATAACCGCAATGTAGATGGCTGTGCCCAAAACAAACACACCCAACTATATATAGCAACTCCAGTCCTGACATACAGCTGTACAGTGGGAAAGAGGGCATTTACACATCCACTACTAGTTTTGATGGAATGCATTTCCACAAGATGATTGCTTTGAAAAGTTACCTTTTGCCAGTTAGTTCTTGGGCAACTGATCTCCTGGAAAATATATTTTCTCCAAACTGAAGTAGATCCCTTCACATACACATACACTTACTTGGCAACACTGACATTAGAACCCATAACTAGGTAAATCTTGCTACAAATGTGTTTGGCCTTAATTGCACAGACCACAGAACTTGTAGGGTGAGGTATGTCTCAAACTTCCTGTAAAGTGAACAACAGCACCAGGCCTTGTACAGTCTGGTAATGGGGGATGTACTGGGTGTTAATGGACAATACATAGTATAACATACTGTCATATACACATTGACAAACACATACCATCAGAGACAGATTGGATAGACCTGGGTTTAGCAGTGCTGATTACCTTGTCAGTGAGCCCATACTGTTACAGAGTTCTTGCACACAGCACATGCATCATTGGGCTGAAGAGTGTCATCAGTTATCTGTATGGTTGATGATGAGAGCGGTCCTCATAAAGTAGACCTTGGGACATGTACTGGGGGTACCATGGTGTAAAGAAAGTATACCCAACACCCCACCCCACACTGGATATTGTACCCACTGAAACCCATGATAATGCTCAGACATACCCACAACCACACATTTACCAGGACTGCAATGCAAACCCTTGTCTATCTAATTATTGCTGCTACAGGGATATGCATTTATTGCACACACCACAGGGATAGTAGGGTGAAGGTTTTGTCATGGCTGTCCTAATGTCAGTAACATTACCATCCATTATAATATATGGCAAGGTTTAGTGTATTTGGAGAATGTGGCTTCAGAATGCTGTCTCCTACAAATATGCACACACACACACACACACACACACACACACACACACACACACACACACACACACACACACACACACACACACACACACACACACACACACACACACACACACACACACACACACACACACACACACACACACACACACACACACACATTTGCCAGGACTCAGAGGGTAACCCACACCTATCTACCTATTTGTAGAATAGTGTTATGCTGGCACTGCAAGCTCCAGGTAGCCCATATTATGAAGAGTGTCACAAGGTAAATTTAATGTGAATTGCAGTAGTAGCCCTTTCTCAGTATAGCGAAGGGAGTGTAGTGGGTGAGAAGGCCCTCAGAGTATTTTCAACTACAAATTTACAAACACAAATACTGTTATACTCAGTAATGCACACAGACACAGTTGTCAGTACTGAGGACCATAGGTGCAGGTGTTCATAGTTGTGTACCAGGCTAATGTCCATGGAGAGATGAGAAGGATAGGGCATGCAAGTACACTGGTATCATGCCACCTTTATCAGCAGGCCATCTATCAACTAATGCCACCTGAGTGATCCCCAGGGTGACAGTTACATTCAACATCCACTCATCTGGCTTTCTGTTGAAGAGGGCCAGTGAGGTGCTCCAAATGACATGTATGTAACATATATTACATAACATGGCCAGTGTCTGGATTAGAGACCTGTACCCAAACATGTTCTGTTGATTGTGGTAGTCTGGTTGAGGTATCCATGGCATGTGGTGCATACAGAGTGGTGTTTCCTAGCTGTGGCATTCATAACACAACTGGGCAGACATGTCAGTGTCAGTCAATCAGAGATTGCCTGTAAGCAGCCAAGATGAATACCTGACATCTGCACATCTGTACAGAGGGCAGACAGAAAGCAGATAGCCAACAGGTTTTCCATTAGGATGAATATTGTGAAAGACAGAAGTCTAAAACAGATAGGTATGCCATTACTACATGACAGCAGTCCTCAATGACATGTCCTAAAACATAGTAATCTACAGTTAATAGCAACATATCAGATCATTATCTAATAGGAGATACATAAAAACATACAGCTCAAACACCAAGAGCATGATATTCAGTACTCAGAGCTCAGCTTTGCATGCAGGGGTGTATGGTTCCACTACTACAACCTGCAATCAACTCTTACTTGGAAAGGCACTGTTAAAAGTAGTCATGTAATGAGACAATACATGCACGTGTGACAGCATATGACCTGGGATACTACCAAAGTATGTAACACATACAAAGAGAAAAGATTGTGCTACTACCCATGTATACTCAGGTGTCCCATACAGTATACTCACACCCCTTGCTACTGTAATGACAGCACATAGAAGCATGTTATGTACATGAAATTAAAGGCACTTATTAAAGATGTCATTACCCTGCTATTTGATCAGACTGGAATGTGATCACTGGTTACTAGGGATGAGCTATGCTTAGCAGGTTTAGGCATTGTTTAAATGTAAATGCTATGTGAATTTGCGCATTGGTAAGCAAAGCCTAAATGATGTAAGCATGCATCTGTTTAACCGTATGCTAGCAGTGCTTACCATTGCACAAACCCATACAAACCCACTTAAAGCCACTTTAAAGTGCCTTAATCATCTTGTCTCCATCAGCTGTTGTTCTGCCCAGCAACAAAATGAATAGCTCATGCATGTCTTGAACCCAGAACCCTATACACTATAGTCACAGCACTTAACAAATAAGCCATCAGTGCTGCAAGAATGTCTGTTGTTTTTCAAATATATCATTCAGTACATGTACTGAATAGTAGTGAACAACTGCTTTGGCTACAACAATTGTTCACTATTTGTTAATGGTGAGATACACCTGAGAAGGAATATACAATACTAATGTCCACACATAAAAATTATATATATATATATATATATATATATATATATATATATATATATATATATATATATATATGTATATGTACATATGCATACACACACACTCATATATATATATATATATATATATATATATATATATATATATATATATATATATATATATATATGTTATATATGTATGTGTATAACATATGCCCATAACATGTAGTGGAGTCATACCTCAGCACCATAACTCTCAACCTCTTAGTGCAAGGAAACGTACTGTACATACTGCAGTTATAAATGTAGAATGTTTCTACAGTAACAGGGGTTGTGTCAACATACATTTTGTCAAGGAAGGCTCTCCTGAACCTGACATGTATGCCATCAGTTACTGACAGACATCATAAACTCATCATAGTATCACACAAATCACAGTAATGATCCTGTGGAATACAGCAGATATATGAGCAATAACGTGGACAGTCTGAAACAATCTGGTCAGTTGAGAGGTATACACACAACACCTTAGTGCAAGAAATGTGGACCAAGCCTGACAAAGGGGATGTTTAAAGCCATGAAAATGGGGATATATCACAAATACTGGAGTAGATAGGCTCACACCCTTCTGTCTGTCCTAACATATATTAACTGGAGGAGCACAGGTCCCAAGACCACATACTTCCCACTAGTCAGTGACATACATCTTCACAGCATCCCACTGCTTTGTCAGTAATACACAACACATATGGTGGCCAGGCAACAGTACATCTGACAGATATCTGTACATAACATCACACTAGGCTATATACACTGTGCTGCTAGGCATGTCACCAAGCACTGTCTAAACTACAGGCAGACTGCCACAACACTATCCCTATTTTCCTATGGTGGAATATACGTAATTGCAAATATAGCAGGCACTACAGGCATGTAACAGCACAGAGTATCAGACATCAGTGTGAAAGTGCATACCCATAACCAATCTCAACACAGTCACATAATGGTGAGCTTAATTAATAGTACAGTATATGGACTTTGTGAACAAAATCCATCATCATATTTGCCACTCACACGGTAACCCTACATATACTTTCCCAATTCTCACTGTAGTCTGATGCCTGACTGTGGTATGGGACATGTCTCAGTCTGGCCCTACAAACATATAAGGTGATAGGGTACCAGAAACTGGACCAGCATGCAATGTCTGGTAGAATAGAACCAAGAACACTGACATCTACCCCAGTCTGTACACAAGCCAAATAACATATTCACAATACACTACTACACAATGCTGCCACTCTGTCAACAATCACCATTAGTACACAGACCTCACAACTGTACAGACTACAACAGAATCTCCAGGTTCTGTCCTCAAATATAAGGCCTCCTATACATATGTCTGGCAGTCTGATACATCACTGGCTTGATATCAGGAACAATGTCAGTAAATAATGATATACTGTACATATTCACCTCTTACTCCATGACATATGGACAAAGGGGGACAGACTTGGGGGACAGATGCACAAACACTGGGCACTATTGACATATTGCTGTGCAATCATCAGAGTTTGCTACTGCATTTATAAAGACCAACAATGTATGAGTAACACACCAAATCTAAGACTCCAAACTCTGGCCAGTCTGCAGATAGCCCTACAGGTGAGAGTTTTCTCAACCACATAACACTGTTATGCCATACTTTACATCATGCAGGGCAGCCATATCCACACAAACCCTATTAACCCAACATTACTTCATATGTAGAACAGTAATACTTGCATTCTGTCCCCATGTCTGGAACATCCCCCTCCAGTTTGTTGGCCTGTCTCCACAGTGTTTGTTGTAAGAGGTATTTCTATCTACCCTCTGTGATGCTGTTTGTCAGACATCCACATGAAGTCCTGGTCTTACACCATGCATGACACACCCCTTTCTGAGGTCATCCACCTGTTATACTTATACAATGGTGTTGCTGCACCTACACGGTTGGGTACAAGCTACACTGAGAGGAAATCTGCGATTCAGTATCAATCCCCTCATTTACATAAACCAGAATGCTAATTCATGGTTACCACACTCACACTGAGCCTTCCCCCTTAGCAACCACTATTCCCTGGTATTGTTGTCTTATGCATGCCATTGACTATTATTTTCAAATGCTGATTTGGGGATAAAAGCTTATTTCCCCCTTTTTTTCCTTATTTTCGTGATGATCCCATTTGTGCACCACTGCCCTACACTTAAACGGCTGAGATCGGCCAAAAAAAAAAAACTTGTTTTTTTATAAAATTGCAACTATTTTTCATGCCAATGGCCATATATTTTGGCCATTGGCATGCCTACTACATTGAATACATAATTTCTTTCCAGCTGTCATGCCTCCAGTTTGTAATTTGCAGAAATTTATTCGGTTAATAACCAAATACATTTCTGCAGGTTACACTATTCCTGCACAGATGCCTGCCTGCTTCCTGGATCACTAATTCAGCTCATTTGCATGGTTTTCACCAGCAAATGAGGCAATTAGCATATGGCAGTGGTGTCCGTGTGGGAATAGTGTAGGTGTGTTCGTTCATGTCTCTGGAGCTAGTTCCTGGATCGCTCGTCGGCCATATTGCATGCAGCAGGTCTGACAGTATTCAGGCACTCTGTGCAGAGCCTAATGAATCCTGGGGTATATATTCAATGAACCATATGTGGTAGATTTTTGAATGACATTTTTATGTTGTGGAAAGGGCCTCCAAATACATTAAGTGAATTTTTAGGATACATTAATAATACAGTTGAGTTTTTAAAAATTTCTTGTACATGGGACATGGAATCCATTGCTTACTTAGATATACGAGTATCAAGGGATTGGGTGAACAGTAAATAAGTCTCCAATGTATATAAAAAAATATATATTTTCGAATTCATACCTTCACTACTCAAGTGGGCACTCACAATACCAGAAAAAGGCCGTAGTTAAAGGTCAGTTTGTGCGAATAGACCGTATGGTTTCAGAACACTCCGATTTTTTGACTGAATGTGAGAAACTAATGGAATTTTTGACTGGAAGAGGTTATCCTTGTGAGTTAGTTAACAGCATTAAATTGGAGGTAGTACATAAGAGAGAAAAAGGCACTTACTTTCCCATTTTAAATAGCAATCAAAGTATGCTATCTCCAGTTGACAATGCAGGCCCGTTAGATAAAATGGTATTTATTACTATCTATTGTTTTGATTCACAAGAAATAGTGAACATTATGCACAATAATTGGTGGATTTTTTCTAATTACATTGACATAATACAAAAACTTGTAACAAAGACTAGGATAGTGTTTAGAAAGGGCACATCTTTTAAACAATTATTAGAAAGGGGTAGCAGCCATAGTTTGACAAACCTACGCAAAACAAACTGGTGCATGTAAGTGTGGGAGTTGTAGCCAGTGTAACCACATATTTAGCGAGGAGCATGCGGTCATAGCTAACAAAAAATATGGCTGCAACCAATATTTCAATTGCAATTCTTGTAACGTAGTATATGCAGCTTTATGTGACAGATGTCCAAGTTATTATATAGGGAAGACTTCAAGGAGACTAAGAGATCAAGTTTATGAACATTTTTAGATCTAAAAAATAAAAAAAAACTTACCAATGCATTGTATAGACGCATTAGTATTAATCAGGGACATGATTTTACGTTTCATGTTTAAGATTATGTTAAGTTTGATGAACAATGTAAAACTACTGAGGCACATTTAAATTATAAGGAAATGTTATGGCAGATTAAGTTGAACACAACTGTTCAACCAGGATTACATGAATGTTGTTCATTAGCTCCCATTTTAAAACTGAAGTATTATCATATTTAGATATGTGTGTGTGTGTATGTGTGTGGGGTGGGGGGTTACTTAGGTTAGAATTAGAATTTTAAATCTTTGTGTCTTTAAGTGTTCAGTCTTTGCTGGTCATGTGATTTTTTGAAATTGTATAATTACTAAATTGAGATTGATTTAATTGTTCTGATGAAGTTCAGTATACACTTGATCAAAAGTGTTTAACAAATTGTTTGTGATGAATAAACATATTTTCTGTGGAATTGTGCTGTGACTTCATTCTTTGCTTCCTGGCTTACTGTGGTTACTGGTCTGGAACTCTTTTGGATTGTGATTCAACCAAAAAGTCCCATGTGGGAATTCATGGCCTAAACGTTTTTTTTTTTTTCATGTAGGCATTGCATTGGGATGCCTACATGGCTGCAAACATTGTTAGATTCAGTAAGCACTGCTGAGCCTTTTGCATGAACACGCAAACAGGGAAGGTTCTGTGGCATGCAAGTCGCCTCATAAGCATCCAACAAGCAGAAAGGCATCTGTTCAGACCCCATGTCAGTGTCCATAGTGTATGCAGAAAAATTCAGCATACAAGAGTCTAGACAGAAAAAAGGGTGTGTAAAACTGTAGAAATGCAGATATAAATCCCCTGAAAATGGTACACTACATACACATATGAGCAAAACTATTATTCTGGGTGTCAGAAAGATTAAGGGAAAAAGTTAAATTAATATATTTTTTTAATAATCTTGGCATGTTTTGTGCAGCCATCCGCAAGCATGTTTAATAGAAAAAAAATAGGAAAAAAATTAATTTTATAATATGTGATAGAAATTTATTATAGGACCTTGCTTTGGGTCCCTACAATGGTGCATTGCTACTGTTGCTAAGGTGATAGGGCTATGAAGTATGTAGTTTCCAGGCTGTCAGCACAGATTTGTATGCAAATGAGGTAGATGTACTGAATAGCAGAAAGGAGTAATTGTGTCTACATATCACCCTTTGTGTAGGCTCTTAGACCATGTTGATGTTTACACAGGATGTGGCTGACATCAGAGGGGTGTGTCCTGTCACTTCTAGGCTTTTATAAGCTTAGATACCCATGTTTGCATGGCACGCTGCCTGGCTGAGAATGTTCGTGTGGAAAAACCACCCAAGAAATAGTGATGATGTAAGCAGCAAGTCCTTAAAACTGGATGTATTCAGTTATTAATTTTGACCTTTGTATAAGCTATGCTGCACAACAGGGCACTGTGCATGGTGTGACACACTGAAATAGGTTCATTAAATGATGTTAATTGTATTATAGGAAGGTGAAATGCATCATAGTTAGCCAATCACATGTTCTGGGCCTACAGCAGAGCTGTATAAAAAATGTATACACCCTACATTCTGATTTTCTCCCAATATCCTGTACCATTGCAGTACAGACTTGAGAATTTTAACTGTGATAATGCTAGGGGCTGCTGCAGGTCTGCTACATCTGTATATGCTAGATGCTGAAGTCAGTGCTGTTGGTGCTGCTGACAATAGCCCTAGGCAGAGAAGGAGAAGAGTGTTCAGGCCCAGGGTACCCTTCCAGTCACTACATGAGCTGGAGATTGTTGACCACTACAGGGTAGGCAGGGACAAACTACAAGAACTCACTGAGCTCTGCCACCTTCAATTCAGACCCAGAGCCAACAGACAGGAACCCATCCCAGTGGAAACAAAGGTATGTATAGCACTTAGGATACAAACTACAGGTACTTTCCAAAGAACAACTGGGGACATGATGGGGTGTTACAAGGATCTCCATCCAGGATACACCACCAGTTCCTGGATGCCATGCTACCATATACCAGTGAGCACATATCTTTTCCCCTCACCCCTGAGGTGAGGGCCAGCAATATGCAACACTTCTACCATGAAGCACACTACCCTGAAATACTGGGTGCCATAGATTACACTCATGTATGCATCAAAGCACTATCTGGTGAGGAGGGTAGAATGTACGTCAACAGCAAGGGGTACCACTCCATCAACTGCCAGGTCATGTGCAATCCCCATGGGATTATCCTGAATGTGAGTACTGGCAGCCCTGGCAGTTAGCACGTCTTCCACATCTGGCACACATCACAGCTGTACCAGATGTTTGCTAGGGGGGACATCCCACATGGCCATTTACTGGAGGATGTTGGGTATACCCTGGAACCATGGATGATGACAGAAATGCACACACACACACATGGAGGAACACCATAATGAGGCACACACACACAAAGTAGGAACATAAGAGAGGTGTGTTTAGGCTTCTGAAGTCATGGTTTCAGTGCCTAGCTATATCTGGTGGAGTCTGGCAGTACTCTCCAGCCACATGTGCACATATGTTCACAGTATGTGCTACACTACTCAACCTGATCCTGCAGAAACAGCTCCAGCAGGATCAGCAAAGGGAAGGGATACACAGCCCCCACCAGTGCCTAGGTCACCACAGCCACAGTCTCAGGAGTACTTAGAGGAGGACCCTCCTGCTGATGTCCCTGTAGGCAGATGTAGGCATGCTCAGTATGCCCTGGCTTTGAGTAAGAGACAATGCATAGCACATTCACTGACAACCTAGGGACCTAGGGACTGAAACCTTACTCCTACTCACATACATATATTAAAACTGATGCCAGGCAACCCACACAACCAGTACCTATCCATGCATTGGCTGTGTACTGTTTGCATCAGACAGAGTCAGCCCTGAACTACAGTTCTGTCAACTGCTGCATTTGCAAGGTATCTCTCCAACCTATGCAGTACTTGTAAGGATTATTATGATATGTCATTGCATGTATGGGTCTGCTCCATTTATGCAAATAAATATAGTGGGCTACTTGGACAGAAGTAACATCTGCATGGGAGTACAGATACCCATTCCACTATCATGTGCCCTTTAATATTTACTAGACCTCATGCATGGAATATTAGTACATCAGTCAAGGGTGATGTTACACAGTGGCACTAGATGATATTCAGACTATTGTGCATCCCAGCAGAACATGTGTTGTTCCCCCACCCCCAACACAACAGTGTTCCCTTATAACTGCTTTAACAGCAACTCATCAATGGTATATCAGCAGTACAGGCAGCCTCAGGACAGTTACATTGAAATTCTTCATACATTCTACATCTTACTTAATGCAAGAATAACAATGTACACATTTATGCTGTTAATTGTGTGATAAATGACCTCTCTATGTCAGATATCTTGTATGGCACAGTGGAGTAGGGAAGTTAGTATGCGTGATGGTGTTGATGGTTCTAATCTAGAATTATCCACTTATTTTGGATGTGAGGTATTACTATGTTGTGTTACACAGACTTCCAGTCTGTGTGTGCAGTAATATTATTAACCGCTGTCACATACTAATTACGTCAGACAACTGTAGAATGAATAGACAATGTGTTGTAGCAGGTGACGTGGGCCTGCAAATGCCTGAGCACAACAAGGCCTGCTGATGGCATCAAGCATAAGATGTCCTAAGCGATAGCAATAGCAGATTTGAGGCATAGCACGTGTCATGTACTGTGATCTGTAGTGTGTACCATTAGATATGTAAGTGTTCTAATCTACTTGCAGCCATCTTGAAGTGTGTTGTAGTGTGTGTTTGTGTGTGTGTGTGTGTGTGTGTGTGTGTGTGTGTGTGTGTGTGTGTGTGTGTGTGTGTGTGTGTGTGTGTGTGTGTGCTCTCTCATGTAAACATTAATTGGAAGTGGTTTATGTTTGTGGCTGTTAGAACATTTTACATCAGCTTATGGAATCATAGGATCTTTGAACTTTAGTAGCCTAATTGCCCTACAGCCCTCACAATCCTAGCCAAGTTTTTACCCTTATTTATATGATCAGCACATATTTCCCCTGTCCACAAGTGACACATGTGGAAATCCTATGGTAAACTGACAATCACACAGCCAGTCATACAGATGGCATCTGATGAGGCCCAATGAGGTGCTTTGTTTGACATTAGCCAGGATTCAGTTTTAAATGTGTGTTAAAGTCTGCTAGACTGATCTCTCCCACCAGCATGTATTAGTAATGTTGCATACCAGGTTAATGTCCTTACAGTGAGTAATGCATGTACCATGCCACCTAAAGATATGCAGCATTTTCAGTCAAGCAGGTTCACACATTGCCCCGTATGCATGGCAGAGATCACTACTGAGTAGTCTATGCCACAGGCTACAATGACAGTGATTTCAGATTATCCCAATTAAACAGATACTGAAGACATGGAAGTCCCCTTGTTAGGGACCATTGTGTTTTGTGAATTTGCCAGGAGTGCTTAGAAAGGTACATTACCAAATGGTCATTGCACTCAAATATTGGCATGTTGAGGGAAGAGTACATGGAGGTTATGAGTATGTCAATTTCGGGTGCCTGTGCCCTCAGTTATGACATAGGATTTACCACTAGGGAGACATGGTGATCTCAGGTACATTAGGTGTAAACCTGTGTGGCCAGGCATGTGTGCCCAGGTCTATCACCCCTGAGTATGTACATCAGATGTTGCTAGTGATGTGCTACTTACCAGGAACATAAGTTTTACCAATGGAAATAATACTGCATATATATTTGCATGGAGTTTGCAGCCATTAGTATGTCAACAAGCATTTCTTCATCAATACAGTCTTGTAGGATATTGACATAACTCACAGATTCTATGATTGCTCACAGTTTGCAGGCATCAGTCAACTTGTCAGCCACGGGCATTCAGCTTTTGCTTCTGTCATAGTTAAATGGATTCCAAGGAGTAGAGGACCCAGATCTGAGCCATTTTGAACACTGCCGTTTACACATCAGCTATTGGAGATGGATTCCCGTATTTTGAGAATGTGTTCCATCAATGAGCCACTTAGTGACCCCTATAAAGATATTACTGTGGATACCTAAGTGGGTGGTTTTGTCAATGATGCCTGAGTGGGGAATAGAGTCACATGGCTTGGCTAAGTCCAACAGCCATGATCTTCTTGTCAAAAGTCCAGACTGTGTACAGTCCACTGTTTGTAGATTACATATATGGCAGTTGTCTACCAGGCATGTTTGCTGTGCCACGAGGAGCTTGTTTTTTTCTTGTCAGGTACAACCGAGCTATGCAGTTATACTGCTGCTTACATAAAGCATGGGTGTAGAGCTCCGCATACTTGCCTATCCCATCTGAAGGGGGAGATGCAGTCAAGCTATGTAAACCATCCCATAGGAGGTAATAGATTGCTTTGTTGAAGTATATTTCTGTATTTTCTGCAAGGGGGTTTAGGTCTGATACTTAGTTTTAATGAGCCTGTCTGTGGTCAGATCTCACGAGTGACAACCTCACAGTGGGGGGCTGCAGTTGTCACCCATAGTGGTAAACACATGATGCACTATCTTGGCTCAACTTGTGGGGATGTCATGCCTTTGGGCCAGGTATTGTAGTTAAGGACATGGACTAACCCTTGGGCAAGTGAGCTTCAGCATGACTAACAAACACAGTTGGTGGTTACTTAATGCCACCCCCAAGCCATGGTGTACTGACATATTTTGATAGACACAAGTACATTCAAATAAGCACAATGGGTGTCTGGATTCATGGTGCTGCTCCTGTAGCTGGCAATAGCTTGATTAGGTGCCTTCCAGCCTTGAATAGCATCTGCAGTGTCACTGGGAAATCACAGTGTTTCACCAAATCTGGATGTGTATCTATCCTTAATGAATATGTATACACCACCTGCATTACCTTGCACACTGTCAGTTTGAGGTCTGAACATGTAAATGGACATGTCCTCTAGTATGGCTGTGGTGCTGTCCACAGCCTTGAAACAGGTGTTGTTTACTTCACAAATGTCTACATATTCCAAGTTGGGGACACCTTCCACAGAGTGGGGTTTATTACTGCCATTCCCAGAGTGTAGCAGCATAACTGTGATGCTGTATGAAAATGACATTCATATTGTATGTAAAGTTTTTCCTCCAGAAAGTGCCTATAAGATGCACTTTGGAGGTGTCAGCAGCCTTGGCCATTACTCAACATCCCGGGAGTGAGACATGAAGACCATCTCTGGCAAAGCATTGATGTTTGTTGAGCAAGTCATCCTAGGCAGACATGTAGTGGATCCCCCTACAAAGACACCACATCTGAGGCATTTATTGATGTTCATCATTTTCTGTGTATGTTGCGCCATCGTCCTAGGTGAGGGTCAAATGCCATGGGCATACCTTTAAGAGACACAGAGTGTCTAAGCTCAGTCATGTCTCTGCATACAGTCCTGTGACGTATGTCCCTAGTCATACATACCTGCAAGAACTACAATGTCATCATTATGTTACCTGATATTCCTTGAGTTGTGGCAATGTGTGGTATGGTGTATCATGTCAACCCACAGACAGCTAACTGTGAACTTTCCCATATGTAGCCTGGTGACATGGACATCAATGTGTCAAACTGTGTAATCACCTATGAATCATAGGTTTAATTTTGTGTTTTGCCTCAGGTGTTTGACCATTGAGACAGTGGTGCATGAAATATTATGTGCACTGTGCTCTCCAGAGGTATGATTATGTGTACTGAGCTTGCACATGGTTTCCTGGGGTGTCTGTTATTTGGAAATGTGTCTAGTGAGGAGCTCCACACATGCAGGTATGTGTGATGTGGGTGTGGGTAGAGCAGGAGGTAAGCTGTCATGTTGGCAAAATGCTCATTGTCATATGTACTAACTGTTGTTTGAGATACTATGGAATCAAGGTTTAAAATGCAGGCACATCTGTCACACATTGTGTTTGTGTAGCATAGGAGTAGAAGGGTGGGAACACTTTCCACATCTCATCAGACGTCATAGATAGTGCCATTAGCAATACAGTCATGCTTGTGTGTACGTCACAGCATGCCATTGTTAGGCAGTGTCATGACAGATGGTGAAATGTAACATGTCACCTTTATGTAGGTCCCCTACAGTAACTCAACACCTGAAAGTATTCCATACAATGCTTTGCCAACCATGTGGCCCTTGGAGTGACCATAATCCTGTTATTAGGCTTAGTCGCAATACCATACCTACAAATGTGACACTGTGTAAGTCCAGCAAAGTTAGGGTCATGCTGCCACATCCTTGGGGTTGACAGCCTGAAACAGTGCTTGTAGGTACTTCTTGTAGTGATGCTGTGGATATCCATGCATGCACAGAGGACTTGTTCAACTTTGGTGACATTACATTGGCCTTGCAAGCGTACAATGCCTGTCAAGCAACCAGACAGCAAACTGGTTGTTGTGTGACCTGATGTGGGACACAGACATGTTCTGGGTGCATAACTGTATGGTATGCCATACCTAGGACATATGGCAGGTGGACACACTTTGACCAAAGGTGGCCAGTCCTCTGCAGTAGGCCTCAGAGCCATGTCATGCAGATATCCATCATTACTCTGCTGAAGGGCAAGATGCATGAATTGCAGTGAAATTGTCACTTAATATGGACCACCACCACTGTGCTGCTTGTTTCATCAAGCTCAGACATCTATGTCACCAGACATTGCACATTATATTCTGACACTGCAGCTGTGCTCTTAATCATCATCTGGTAAGTTCCCTAGTGACATACCACAAACCCTGGAACAGAAGACATAATGCACGTAAAAGCCAACTGATTGCTCAGGTTGCTAATCATGGCATCTACCTGGAAAAGGGTATGTGAAGCCTACAGAGCCTTTCATGATGTGGGACAAGTATATGGATGAACAAACAGGCTGTGTCCTGCTTCTCATCATGAGCTTCATAATAATGTTTTGCGTGTGATGACAGAAAAAGTATCGGAGCATGGTATCCCAGGAGAGTGCGGTTGTGGTGAGACCAGCATTATTAGTAGCCAGGCACCAGCAATTCAGGGGACTCCCCTGATTTGAGTGGTGTCCAACTGCAGAATACCTGTGTAAAACTTCCCGCCTTACCTTCACAGTGTATACATATTATCCTTCCCTCCATTGTTTGTCTGTGCTCTACTTAGTTGCACAGAGGAACTCTAGCATGCAATACCAAGCAGTGTCCCCAGAGCTCTCACTCATCTGTTATGTAAAACCATGAAAGGAGTTATTACGGAAACCATCAGTAACAATATTGTACACATTGTGACACTGGAAAAAACAGAGTTTGTTTTTCTCAAGTGCAGATCATGCCTATCCTAACTGGTGGACCTCACTGAGTGTTAAACTATGCAATGGATGAGGGAAATATTACTCACTTCACCTACCATGGCCTGACAAGGTGTTTGACAATATTAGGCCATCAGGCATTGAAAACTGTGTAGGTTATTTACAGAGCTGTATGTCAACTGGTGGATAGCCAAGTGTCTGATAATCATAATCTAGGAAGATAGCATTGGGTAGTCCAAACCCACAATGTGGCCAGTCACCAGTGGATTTCCCTCAGACGTTATTAATGGAGTACCCCCTCTAGCCATTCCCTTCTCTGCAGTCATGACCACTATCAGTGACCCCTGACTGACTACATTAGCAGGTGATTGCAAATTAGGAGCTGTCACTGAATTCCACACAGAATACAATTATCCTGGACGGCCTGAGACACACATTCAGTTGTTGTCAGAGCCACTGACAAATAGTAGATGCCAAGGACTGCACGATACTATCCTTTTGGAAGTCATCCACCCCTGGAAATATAGTAGTGTCAGCACACCACACACAGTTGAGCCATTACTCAAGAAATTATGGACACAGAGACTAATGTAGCCTTTGACTTTCACTTGTCGGATCCATTCAGTTCTGTACAACCTATGCAGAAAGGTATAGCATGTAAATCCCAGACTGTCATTATTATACTGCATTTGACACTCATCACACCTATCACTGAGTGTAATGTCACCTTTATGTCACTGCACAGGCATATCTTACAACTGTAGCAGCCGCACCAGTTCCATGGTAAACCAATACATATTATAGATAACATGTCCTATGCAGATCATGTCATGTCAAGGCTGTACATGTGTAGTCTGTCTCCTACTTGCTTTGGAGGGGATTTGTATGGATGCCATGCAGGGAGGTGTCAGATCCCACTGTGTAGCTCTTGCTTATCCAAGACAGGAATAACAAAAGTATTACCCATGCTACACACCTACACCTTCACTGTGGTATAAATAGTACATGCTGGAGAGACAGGTATGTAACCCAGGCACTGCTTCCTATATGTAACAGACTCTCCATGCATGTGAAGCACAGTTCTGTTGTAACGCGCATCATATGCAAGTTACACAATGGGCTGCAGAACAAGACAATCATAACTGGTATAGGACAAATGTCTGTTATGGGCACAGGAAATTTGTAGATGAGTCATCTCCATCACCACAGCTTGTAGATGTGTTACCTCCAGAAACTGTGGTGACACTTAATCAAGGGTATCAGATCTTTTCAGATATTAGGGATGCATGAGTATGCTGAATGACACCATTATCCTTGTTAGCCTGTTATACACATATGAACCTATGGAGCCATGCACCTATAGTGCTGTACCTTTCTGAAGACATATTTCTTCTGTGCTGACATTTTGTCCTGTGTTGTGACATTTATGGGTTTATTGCCACTGTGTATCCATAGGTGTCCACCACAGACTCCTGAACCTGAAACATAAACAGGTCAATGACACACCTTTAATTGTGTAAGTATACAGCCATTACTACATCATAGAATGTATGGTACAAAAAATAATGTGGCTTACTCATTACAAATGTCAACATACAGTATCTGTCAGTGACCAGTACAAGTGGCATGGCAAAGCAATATTGCATTACACAATTACATATTAATTTATATAGTCACCCTGTGCATTAGACACATAACTTCATTTCCCTGCATCGATGACAAGGATGACAGGTTTGTGGCACAGGTATCATCACATGCACAGGGTGTTGTGTGGGGGTGCAGGAGGCCTAGGCTGACAATAGATTGAAAGCATGTGTGTGAGACAGGAAGGGAAGCAGGCAAGATGCACCATGGAAATGTGCCGTGTGTGTCTGTAGGTGACCTGATTTCGACAGTGGTGTATGAGAGTGTGCATGAATGCAGTCAAGCTCAGTGCTAGCCCTACATGTGTGCATGTTGGACAGCTTTGAACCATGCATGTTAGAGCTGACAATTCACTGTCTCTGCCCATGAACATGAAAACTGGCTGTGCCAGGAGTTGCACTGGCACCTTCATGCCCAAGGTCAAAAGCAGTGCTAGTGCTTGACAGTGACAGCTGTCTGCTGGGACCGTGTCCTCCACGAGAAAGCCCAGGACCACAAGCCCATGGCCTGTCATGTATTGGTGTTGACACTGCACTCTCCTCTGGAGTACTGGATGTACAGCCACTATGGGAGCAAGAATGTGCATGGCCATGTGGACTCTCAGCAGATGGAGCTGCTGACCTACATCCATGAGTCTGATGCTCAACTCTAACAAGATGTTCCATCACAGACAATGTGCATTCCAAGACAGATATTCTGCAATCTGTTTCAGACCAATGTCTTTCCACTGCATCAGTGAACTGATCCAGGGTATCAATAATGCAGTGGAGGCAGTCATGGATGTCAGACTGTGCTGCATCCATAACCCTGATCATTCATCTGGAGTTCCTTTTGGAATGTGCCTGTGTCTCCATGATGGCCTGAAACATATGCTGAGTGACCTTTGATGAGACATTGGCAACAGGTGGTGGAAGGACAGCAGGCCTCCTACAAGCACCCCTATCGATCTGCCTTTGTGGAACCTCACCAGCTGTTTGGCTATGGCCAGTGTCTACACTGACTGCAGTCATAGTTGCCATACTTTCCTGTTCAATGTCCCCACCCTCTGGCTGTCCAATATCTGTGACCTCCGGGGACCTGTTATGTGTAGGCATATTGACTGTGTGCAGTGATAATGAGGGCAGAAGAGGGATATAAACCTATGGGACAGATTCAGCCCCTGAAACCCTCACCTGTATCTCAGTTTTGCCACCATCATCATCAGAGTCTGGAGGGACACTGACATTAGGTTGTGTAGGGGACAGAGAACAACCCACCCATCACCTGAGATAAAAAAGGGAAAAGCAGTACATTATACTTGCACGATTATGCTCTGCAGTACTATGCTACAATATATGTAAAGCTGTATACACTGTTGTCACTATTACAGACTTGTTTAACCCCCAGCCTCATATAGTAAAGACATGAGGACATTACTTTTCCCACAAACATCTGTAGTTGCTTGTAAATAAAAACTCTTAAAACAGCAATTTCATCAGCAACAATGAGGTGCACTGTTGACATTTTGGAGACTCTGCAGGGTTGACACATATGGCAATCTGTAAAGTCCTGACAATACTGTCACATCTATCAGTGGGGTCACACCTGCAAGGGATAGGTATGACTCTAAAGTGTGTACAGTCAAAAAAATCTATGCAGTTGGCAATCATGCTGACAGTACAGCAATCTAACCAGTAGGCCTGGGATGACAGTTTGTGGAATACATTACAGTAAATCTAAATCGGTAGCAAAACAGTGTTGTGCTTACCAAGAGCAGGATGGCCTTGGCCAATTCCTGATAGACCTGTGAAATGTTGAGAGAGAGGTAATGTAAACACCACCACATGTTTCAATATAACAGGGTAATATCTCCATATATCTCACATTTACAGTAGTTACTTTAATTGTTATGTTGGTCAAAATCTGAGCATGAGATTCAAACTGCAGTTAATCTCCCCTCCAAATCAAACACCTGACACCCACATAAAAGTATGTACACCCTGACACACTGAATACTACAGTATTCCAATGCTGATCAAACTAAGCCTACCTGAATGCTAATGTGGCATGGAAACTGTGGCACCCTCATCCACGATATGCAGTGGGATGGATGCCTGGGAGCTGTTGTGTGTTCCTAGGTTCTTCAGGAATTCCTCAGTGGCTGACAGTGGTTGTTCCACAGCAAGCCCTCCACCAGTAACACCACAATCCTTGGCCACATCTGCTTTTCTGTGTTGCAGCATTTATCATATCTGTTGCACGGTGTGGAACCTGCTTACATGTCCTGCTCTGGTGATCTATGGCATTAACATCATGGACAAGGTGAGCCCCTAATGTTCCCTGTGTTGCTTCCCCTTGGACAGTAGGAGTTCATGGTGTTGAAAGAGGCCTTCCAGGATTATATTGTTCCCGGCATCCATAAAAGAGGCATGGTGTCTTTCATACATATTTCCTGAAAGGCAACAAAATGGGGACACATCAGGATAACATATGTGAGAGTAAACTATGTAAAGATACAGCAAGAACAGAATGGCTGGCAGTATCCACTGCTTGATCACACATGTCACATTCCTCAGTGTGCAAACATACTAAGGGTGTGGATATAACTAAGATACTAGCAATAGTCAGCTATTTCTGTTTATGCCATGCCAAAAACTGCTGTATGATCACACACCCAACACAGGAGTTCGTTGTAGTGTGGCCCCTTGGGGTACCCCCCCAATAATATTTCAAAACAACCATGCCAGACAAATAGCAGTGTGCAATTGCAGCCACTATAAAGGGATATTCCCATGAGACCAGTGTGCCACATTGCCGAAAAACATTCCATCCATGATGTACTGTATATCCTCTGTAGGTGTAACAAATCTGGAGATCAATGACATGTTATAATTACCATTCTAAGAAAGCCTTAATACTGTAATCCCTATTCCCCCCAAGTATATTGGCATATATGCATCATGTTGTAAGCAAAAAGGTCACATACCTGATGGAGTACAATACTCCTCTGTTGATATGTGCAGATATATAAATTTTTTGGCAATACATTTACTTTGTGAAGAAAGTATCATACAGAATGGTTCCACTAGCTAGCTGTATGCCTTTTTAAGTTGTCATTACCAGGTGACTGGCTTTAAACCAATCTGTGGTTCTGAAAATCAAATTGCAGCCAACACAGCTGTTTGCAGTATAATCAGCCAAAGGCATGCAACCACTGAACAAGATATAAGGCCTTCATGTAGATTAGAAGCCCTTTCTGATATGGTGTGCTGGAAATTACTTGGGTCAAGATACTATGTCATCATAGACAGTATGTCTGTAGCAGCTACTTTTACATACAGATGTGTGTGCTACAGGCTGCAGCTGATGCTGCAGGCAATAGGTATAGACAGAGAGTGTGAGCACTTTGGAGGACAACAAGCTGTAAGAGTAGCTGTGGGAGCTGTGGCAGCTTTGTTGTAGAGGCAGAGCCAGGTTGGGGGTATCAATTCCATCACAAATTAAGGCATTTGTATAAAGTAAGTATGTTAGCAAACAGTATCATTAACAGAGTAATAGGCAACATGTTTGTTGTGTCCTTGAGCAACATAGGGGTAAATATACCATTATGTCAACCATCTGGGCAGCTGCTGGGCCATGTGTTACATTATGGTAGTCATTTGGAATGTGTGTACTGGCAGTCCTCATTACTAGCAGGACCTCAATATGTATATGTAAGTTGTGCAGCTGTGCTAATCTGAAATATCATTATGAAATGATTGTCTGTTGCACTCTAATATTAGTGGGCTTTATTTGCATTACCTAAATTAAAATCCTCTGTGAATGCATATTAATGGATGAGCTGACACTTTATGCACTTTATAGTGTTGCTGTAGTGATACGTCAACTATGTTCCTATCTGCAGGCCTTTGACTTCCATAATTGAAAAGCAGACATTGCATTTGAAATGCATCGTGTGTATAAAGAGTGGATGATTCTGCCATTCATTGATGGCATCACAATAATGTAATTTCAGTGTAACACACCACTGGATTTGAACCCAGGACCATGTGTGGCAAAAAATTACTGTTTACAAAGCATTTAGCACACTGAGCTACTTAGTCACTGTTACAGCATGTGTATTTGTCAAGATATCAAGATATAAGTGCAGGCTGTGACATACCAACATTACTTCCACTATTATGTGCCTGGCTTTATAGGGATGTATTTGTCCACCAGAGCTCCAGTTGAACATGTATTTTGCCATTAATGTTTTAGCAGATGTACTTCTAAATGTTGCTGATAAAAGTGCACATTTGTCTGCTATTAGAGACCTCACTTACATCCATTATTCTGTGTCTGGATTTCTAGTGGTGTAGTCCTGTACCAGACTCCAAGTTACACTCCCAGTCTTTCCATTACTCTTTCAGCAAGTTTGCATGATGCAGCATGATGCACAGCTGTGCTTAAACAAGCTTAGTGATGGTAACTTGCAATTACTATGTTTTTCTTAAACCACCTGTTTTAATTAACAGCTGTGTGGCATGGCAGGTTAATGCACTGGTCTGCATGTGTGATGGTCTTGAGTTTAAACTAGGACACAATTGTACATTTTGTACATGTTTATTATCATTCCAGTCATATATATCAATAGAGCTCCATTAAGCTGAGCTTAACGATGCTGTACAACATGGTGCATCACACAGGGTTGCACAAAAAATCTTTAAAGAAAAGAAAAATGGGGAGATGCGACAGTGATGAAATAGGGTGCAAGCAGGAGGAAAACATAGTGTAAAGCAGGTAGGTATGTGCAGGAAGGGTGTAGGAAAGAACCGTAGCTATCTATTTCTTGTATAGCAAAAACTGTGCACTTTGATAGAATTTGTGGATGAATTTGGATTTTCATCCTGAGAAAAGGTTGAGGACAACATAACTACATTGTAAAGCCAAAGTGGACCAAATTATGTGTGTCCAGTGGACACTTGTGAGAAATGGAGAGCTATGTATGGGACATTTTTTTTTTGGGGACAGTTACCCATTTTTTTGTAAGGTGCGAGGGAAATGTGGAGTAAGGGACATAGGTACACATTGGGGAGTTAAGTTGTGAAGGTGAGGAAGCCTTTGCAGACAGACAAGACAACAGACAGGATTGGTGTGTGACACAAGAGAGGGGGTGAGCACCTTGGATGGGGAGGGTGTTGTGGAATCCCAGTCTCAGGTGCCTCCACAAGGTAGCAGTGCGACTCAAGTCCCCACCCATGGGACTGTTGGCACTGCTCCTTCACTTCCCTCCTGTGGTGGCAGTGGTGAAGGCTGGTGTCTGGGGTGAGGGTGCCCTGCCAGCATGGTGAGCATGCCCTAAATCTGGCGCAGGCAATGTCTGAAAGTTTGGAAGAACATCCTGCACACCGATCCTGGCAGTTCATCATGTGTGATAAAATCACTCCCTCCACCGCCACTCTCAAAGGGGGGCCCAGCCCCAGCCTATAGGGCAGAACTACCTAACATCAAAGGTAGCACAGAGGCAGCAGAGGGGGTACCATCAAGCTGCGGCCCAGATGTGCTGGGCCCTGGTGCCAGGGCAGGAGGAGCAAAGGTAGGTGGATCACCTGGAACCAGCCTACCTTGTCATGCTGTAGTAAATTAGATATAAAGATAAGTTAAGATTAGTAATAACCACACCAATGTTAGTATTAACATAATGGAACATAACATTGATTAATCCAAGTATATATTAAGGTATATTATGTGGAACACAACAATAAATAAGATAACAGTAAGTATGTTAACAGCAAACCAGTATGAAATAACCAATAAGGCCAACATAACAGTTAGTTTAACTGAATATATTAATATTAAATCATAATAATAAATAACATTAATAATTAAAGAAGATAAGGGATGTGGACAGAGAGAAAATGTGCCATTAGTGAATTGCAGATGATATTACTATACAGACTACTAATTTATACTTCTACAGGTGTGCAGTGTCAGTTGTGAGTACGACTTCAGTTCTTCTATAGATGATGTTGAACATACATACCTCTTAAGCTGTTAGTTGTTGTTTGTTGTTATTGGTATTTTTTATTGCACTACAGTTATCAGAAAATATCCGTACTTACTACACTTATGGTGCATCCTGGCCAGGCACCCTGCATGAGACTGAGCATTTCGAGCCCACTCAGCTGCAGCTGTTGGAAGAGAAGCAAACCATTACACATACCAGTTTTGCATGGATTCCGCTTACATTTTAGTAAAGTAGTACCAAACATACTTATATATCTGTGGGGCTAGGCGTCCAAGGTTTCCCTCTACCTTTGCTTCAGGTTGTCATAGTGGTGACAACACTGTTCATCAGTATGGGGATACCAGTAGCACTAATAAGATCCCTGGCCAGCTAATCCCAGGCTTCAGCTTTACATTATGAGCCCTGGTAATCATCCTGCAGTCACTAGGGTTCATAGGTTTAGACCAGGAGTCCAACAAACACTCTGGACTCCTGGACACCCCACTTCTGCACCCAAAAGCAAGCTCCCTCACCAACACTGCTTGGCATAGTGACAGTTTACTATGGACTCCAATGAATGCTGTGAATTCCTGCCTATTGACCTTAATATAGGCTGGTTTCCTGCCCTTAAACACAGTGTAAAAATCAAAAAAAGCAATGCATTGCTTAGCATCAAGCAAACCAGCTTAGCTGTGCCGAGCATCACGTAAACTCACACAACCATGTTTCAGTGAAGCTTAGCAACACTCAGACAGGAATAGCCATTGAACATGTTTAAGCAGTGCTTAGCATCATGCAACTTTTCCAACTGTAACAATTTTGTTTTTGAATTAAACAACCCTTTAGGTCACCTCACACATTTTCACAGCAATAAATGTAACAAGGTGTGACTGGTGAGGACTCAAACCTGGGACCTACTACACTTTAGGCTGTGACTCAACCTATTTAGCTATCTGGATAGTAAGAGAGCCAGTATACTTTCACATATACTACTAAGCTACCTGTTGCAGTTGCTAAGCACCACTCTATGCAAACAGCCATTCAATAAAATAAAATAAAAAAATGTAGACAACAATAAATAATTAATTGCATCCAGTTTCTATTTTCAGATGTCTGGCAGGTGTCAGTTGTGTATGTGTAAGGGCAGCTCAGCACTGCTGTACTCCACACCATGCCTAGCAAATGGGCATTAGAAAACAAACAAAAAAAAAAAGAAGAAACAAAAATATTAAATTCACACATATTTTTCACTACCAGGGTACATGACAGGGATTCATATCATGTGCATAACATCTGTCCAGGAATTTCCTGGACAATTCACAAACATGGGGTAGCCTCTACACTACTGCCTACACGGATTTTATATCCATGTTATTATGAACTCCCTTGGCAGTGCACCCTGATTAAGATGCATGGCGCACTGCTGAGGGGGAACCATGGCCATGTACATGGGTACATTTCATGTTAGTTCTATATGGAGCCTACAGAGATTTTATTGAATCCTGAGGCTAGACTAAATTCAAATTTTAGTCAAAAATTTATCGCAGGATCTAAATGAATCTGGTTTAATCCCACAGCATCCCATTCTTGGTCCACAAGTACAAAATTTCTTTAGAGATTCCCACATTGGGCAATCAGAGATATTCTTCCTTTCTGGGATTTCCTTTCTAGTCATAGGACATGACTCCAACTACAGCCTCCATTTGAAACCAATTCCAAAACAATAAGCCTCCACCTTGAGAATTTAATGAATATGCCATGGCTAAGGGAAGCCCTGCTTTTATCTAAAAATAAGTTGCAGAATTTGTCTCATAATGATCCCTTAACCCAACATGCAGGAATTTACCTCTGGCTAATATGTTGCACCATTGTATTGCTATTAAAGAAACAGCATTGTTTACATAGTATTTATATCACACAATTGTTTGCACAATGATTTAAAGTATGTTCAAACATTTTATAAAATATTTACATGACAATCAGCATTCATTATCTCAAAATGACACATGCTCCCCATTCCAGCTTGAAAACATGGACATTCAACATTGTCAACATTAATGGCAGGGCTATCGGACCAGGACAACTGATTCAATTATAGGAAGAAA